>NC_141389.1:2015656-2288156 GCF_017979445.1 Akebia trifoliata | reverse complement strand
TACCTTTGCCAAGTCTCTTATCCAATTCAGCTGAAAGTTTAATCTTTTTCTAATACCTTATTCTCACATACAATCAATCATATCAACAACAAATCCATATAACAATGCTCCAGATCCTTTCTTGGTGTATGAGGGTGGATAAGGCTGCAAGTGCTTCTAAAATGTACAAGTCAATTGAGAAGTCGGTTTTGGTGGATCTGATTTCCGCCAAAACCAAGGCTTAAGAGGTGAAAGAGATGATATGAGGAGAGGAGTTGAGGCTAGCTCAAGTGAAGGAATGACTTCTAATTCTCAAAGAGGTGTCCTCTGGTCTAAGAAAGTGATCCCCTCCTAATGAATCCCAGGGTTCTATTCGCAGAAGTGTGGGATAAGAAACAATAATGATGCCTTAGCTTGTTATGGCAAGCCTCGATGACACTGACACATACCAGGGCATCATGATACGTGGAGAATGTGGCAACCTAGTGACACAAAATCCTTCTTCCTGTACTCATGTTAAGTGAATGGATACACTAAACAAAAAATATAGATTGCAAGATATCGAGGATCTCTAACTTCTATTGGCTCCCCTTTAGGAAAAGAGTATATTAGGCTATACTATCAAATAGGGACCCAGATTAAGCTTTGAAAAACATAAAATCATTTCAAATAATTGCTCATAAAAAAAAACAATTTCTATTAATTGAGCAGAATAAATAATGAGAGCATGAGACATTGATCAATTATCATATAAGCAAATATTTCTTTCCATAAGTAAACTGACAATGTATAGAAATGTTGTTTCATGAATTCTATATACCCACCAACATGCAAAACATGCTTATATTAAGGGGGGGAGGTAAAATAGATGGAAACACCCTGGAACCTAGACAAGGCATCAATAATCAAAAGACTAGTCCTTCTAAAATGCGCTAGTTGAGCTGAAATAACAAGACAACAATCAATTGTCTAATAAGCAGACTTTTTGCCTACATGTAAATTGACAACCTTCTAAATTGATGCTCTGCTCAAAAGATGCAAACGACCTGCAAGCCACGAATATGGATGACCAATCGAAGTGATATTAATATTTTGGATTAAAAAATGAGCAATTTGTATAGCTACCTTTCTAACTTTTATCAGTTTCTTCTCCAGCTCAGCTTTGGCACGCGATTGCCTTCGCCTCAAAATTCCATGATATTGCTTGGCATTCACATACACAGGCTCCTCTGTCATTTCAAGAGGCAAAGGCATTCTAGGGTGATGCATTCCAAATAAATGAGGATGTACCTAACACAATTGGCAATAATCATTAGGCAGAACTTCCCTTTACTAATATATAATGAGTGTAGAAGATGACACATAAATAAATACTTAACACCAACTATGAAAGTAAACAATGCTCGAGTCTAGGGATGAGAGAGAGAGAGAGATAAATAAATACTTTACACCAACTATAACAAGGAAAGTAAACTATGCTCAAGTCTAGGGAGGGAGGGTTTAGCAATCTATTGGCCAATGCCACTCTATATGTTGTTACTTCTTAATGAAAACTACACCATTTCATCCAGAAACTGATTAATATGATTTCTCAAACTACATATGTGTGGCCAAATCAAAAGTTGCACATTCTAGTGCAATATAAATGAGACAAAACTGACAGAGTCAATACAAATTGAACAATATGAATGTAACCAGGCAATTACAAGTGACACGTATAGGAAGATACATTGAGATAAGCCATCAAACTGACAGAAAGGCAATCGAGTGTAAAGAACAAAACTTAGGTGCAGTGTTGTCTTATGCAACTGCATATGCCAACTTGGATAACAAATCGCATATGCCATCATGGTATATGCTATTGTGTCATTATGCAATCGCATACATAAGTATGCACTCGCATATGCAGAATGAGATGGCATATTTTTCCAATGGTCAAAATTTGGATAAAAATTTACCTTCTATAAATACCTCATTAGCACCCACACCCCCAATAACACACTAATCTATTTCTATTATCATTTTAACGCACTTTTACTCTCAATTTAGCTCTAACTAATAATATGTTCTTTTAACAACCTAACAATATTCTCTACATCTATTAGTCCTCAAATCATCTGCATCAAGCCAAATAGCCATCAAGATTCAATAAGCAAGATTGAATACTTTTGCAATATTCAAGAATCAAGAACTCAACATCCAAGAAGCAAGGTTCCATTTTTTTTCCCAAATATTTTTGAGTCAATGCATTCTTATAAACTTGTTAAACCTACAATTATAATTATAATTTTTGTGATAATTGCAATTTTTCCCTTTTTATTGATTTTTTTTTTTTGTGATGTGTCCGCATACGCTACTGTGCGATTGCATAGGCGCACAGCATATGTTGATCGCACATCACCGCATCTGCTATTTGAAAACATTGCTTAGGTGACTCTTGTGTCAGTCCCTGTCAAATCCAAGACGTCTTGGGAAATAAGTATCAATATTGGTTTAGACTTAAAAGCAAGATCTTAACAATATACCATCATTCAAATGCTATCACGAACTTTGTATATAGCTTAAAATTTGACATAATGGGCTAAATGGAGATCCAGAAATGAGAACAAATGTTTATCTCATCTAGAGAGAGAAGAGTTAACATAAAAAACAAATATGAAAGCAGATTCAGGAGGAAACACGGAGCTCACCAACAACAATGACTGCTAATGTTACCAAGTCAGAAAAACAAATGTAGTTTCTTCTTCTTCTAGATCGGTAACAAAAATGTAAATCAACCCATCAGGTAGGCATCATCATTTTAATCAACTTGCACAGAAGGCTACAGGTTACATACCAAAGCCTGAGGTCCATAAGCAGCCATTATTCCCCCATAATATGGATCAGAATACGGGTATGATGCACAAGCCTGTAACAAGAACACTTACAGTCCCATCAGCAGTGCCTTGTAGCCAAAAGCATGTAAATACAATTACTAAAGTGTCAGGTTCCATGATCCTGGCTGTGTAAACACAAAATCCAACAGCCGAGATTTATATGTATCTCCATTACACACATCTTGAAGAAACTTATCTCGAGGATAAATCTCAATCGTTGGATTTTGTATTTGAACGATTGGTATCATGTGTTTTTCCATGAATCACCGGATCTTTCAAAGAGAGAGAGAGAGAGTTATTACAACTGAGTGACCAACAAGCTCAAGCTGGGCATGCGGTATGAGGTATTCACCCCCAGCAGGGGGTATTGTAGATGCAACATGCTGCAGATGCTGGTGTTCATGTCCATAATTTCCATCTGACCATAAAAGGGAAAATCTTTGTGAGTTTTGTTGTAACATAGTAACTGTCCCCCATTTGACAAAAGAATATGTTTGCACAGAACTACAAGAAAATGCAACTATCAAGAACAACCTAGAATTATTTTTTTGGCGGCCAATAGCAACACCTAGACTTGAAACAGACTTTTAATGAGTATCGTGTATGACTTTTATTGCAGCACAAGATGCATTTGCAACAGCATCGATACCAATGTATGGGTAGATCTTGATTGTTTTTCCCTCTTTGTTTGCTCTTGTTGTTCTCTCTTTGGGGCTTTAGGTCATCTCGATCGCCCCCCTTCAATAAAGAAATTTTACTCATAAAAAAAAACCATTGCAAGCAAGTGGGCAGCAATTGTAGTTGACTGAAAAGAAAAGGGAAGCAGGGGGAATAATGTTCAGTGAATATTTTCCTCCACTCTCAGGTGTGTCATACTCATACCCCAGTTAAGAGGTGTGTCATACTCATACCCCAGTTAAGTCCCGTGACCCTCTTATATTCATAGTTCTCCTCCTCTTCATCAGATCAGTCTTTTGGAGTAGTGGGTTGGTCAACATGGTATAAGAGCCCTAGGTTCGTATAGGTCAACGGTTCAATTATTTCCACCCTTATGGGTGAGGGGGAGTGTTAAGTGTATTTTCCTCCACTCTCAGGTGTGCATACCCCAGTTATGTCCTGTGACCCCGCTTACATTCATAGTTCACCCCCTTTCCAACCGATTGGTCTTTTGGAGTAGCTGGTTGGTTAACAAATACAGGGAGGAATTATAGTTGGTTCTCCAAAGGCAACCAAAAGATACCATAGCGTAATTACAACAGTGTGCAACTGCAATACTTTGGTTTGACATTCTGTTGACAGTTATGTTAACTTAGGCATAGATGTATGTTCATGTAATTTGTAAGAAACAGATATGATGAGTTAGAACAGAGACAAAAGCTGATAATGCTGACTTGTTCGGATATTAATTACATATATTATCACACACATTGTAAATAACTTATTCATGGTAAGTATAAAATAGAGAAAGAATGCATTATAAGCTGACATACATGAAAATCAAATATAAATGACATCCGGAAAATAGTTGAAAACAGAATATGCACAATAAGATTAAACAAAGTAAATGTTTTCACATGTGTGCAACACGAGTATAGAATGTGTATGATGCGGTCAAATTTTTGGGAAAAAGTATTGCTATGCAAGTAACGTAAATTGAACTTCCATAGTTCAACTTAAACTAGAACGGCCCACACAATTAAACTACCTTTGTGGGACATTACCATTTTTAGATAAGTTAAATTAATGCATACACATGCACTGGAAACCCACCCCATCAGATTAGAAAGATCAACTGATGAGTTTATAAAATCAAATCATCATTAGCAATAATGAACTCGTTATTATATTAATCTTCCGATTCCAGCAATAAACACAAAAATATCAGCCAAACTCAAAGGAATGTGTATCCTTTCTACATTTTTTGCTCTCTTCCAACAGGGTCTTGTTAAGCAACCAGATACTCAAATAAGCTTATTTGTTCTAGAATGTCATGAACTAGTTAGCCAACAATTGTACAGGAATTAGTAGTTTTCTCCATACCAAATCATTATAAATTTCATGATGTTACCTTTTCAAAAAAAATAAATTTCATGATGTAATAGCTACTTTCAAGTATGTTTTCAAAGCAAAACTCATAAACAACATACGACTTGGACAAGCACCTGATTGTGGCGTGACGTTAGTACGCATTTCTTTAGTAACACCAGTACCCTCATCCAGGCCATCAACACCTTGAGATTGGCTACTTTTGGTCCCAATGCTGCCATCTTGCGGTTCCAATGATTTTGAAGTGCTCTCCCCTACAAGAACCGGAGGGGGGCCGTTATACCCAGCACCCCGCCACCAAGGTTGAGAACCGATTGACGATGGAAGAATGTTGTGGGCATTGGGTTCTAGTGGATTCGCATTTTCAGATTTTGCATGCATGCTTCCAACTTGATATTGAAAAGCACCAAACCCCTATCCAACTATACCAAAAAGAGAAATCGGATTAAAACAATGCATTGCATCAAAACCATCAAAAGAACAAAGTAATGGAAGCATACTGCAAATTACTAGATGAGTAGAAACCCCAAAACCCATCAATGGTTAAAAGCAATATGTCTGCTCAACTAAATCAAGATAATTATATGAACCAAAGGAAATGACAATAACCTATGAAAAAATCAAGACCAACCTAAAAGAAAGCAGAAAGACAAAACCCCCATCAACTTACAATATACTCTCAACCCTGTTTGAAAACACATTATCTAAAGAAGAAATCCTCAAAGAAAATCCCCTTAAAACTCTGTAAAGAGCTTACATTAGAAGAAAATAAGGCCTAAAACAATGATAATAACAAATGAAATAGAATTCTCCTACCCTTGAAAGATGTGACCGTTTCTTTCCTTCCAAAAGCACCAGCAAGTGTGTTAGGCTCCAAAGAATCCTCGTCCTACCCCTAAAACACGTAGATAACCAACATTGAAACACTAGAGACATAAAGAACACTGATTGACACACATGATCCTAGCTATGAGGGTGGTCAATATGCTATCTAAGGCTACCGACTAAACGGAAAAAACCGCCTAAGATTGGACTATAGGCCCCAGATGGTAGACTTGGTAAACAATTGAGAACTATAATCACTTGATGCCAAGAAAAAAAAATAGAAGGGTTTAACAAAAAACAAACTTTTATGACTCTGCCAAAATTCTACGGTCATCTTTCTGCAGATTGACATAAACCACTGAGATTCTATTAATCAAATCAAACAAAGGCTCAATCTCCTAGTCATTGGAGCTCCTTCTTAATTCAAGATCCCAAAATGCATTGTCTAATGTGAAATTCTGACTGGGGAGGGACTTCTTAGAAGAGATAGCATAAAGTTTAGGAAATTTCTCTTTGCATGAGATTACCCCAATCCTCCCAAAACCTAATGTTATAGGCCCCTCTACCCATGGTTTAAAATCTTGTTTCAAGTCAATGTTTCGATTTTTTTCAAAAAAAGGAAACAAAATCGAACATAACCGAATCATTATGAAACAGATCCAAAACATTGATACATTCTATACATTAATTTAACATTTATAAAAAAAAATTCTTTTACAGAAGACGGTGGTCAAGGGGCATATAATCAGTGGGTATCTCAAATATTTACCAAAATATGGGAGGTTTTATTCAAATAACCCAATCTTCCAAAGGAGACCAAGGTCAAGGACATATCATCGTTCAAACAGACTCGTTTCTACACAAAAAAAAAAGAGGAAAAAAGAAGTAGCAGCAGTAGAACCTCAACAGGAATTCAACGTAACTCCGGCGGTCTCACCCAACCACCCAAGTACCCCTCTCTCTCTCTCTCTCTCTCTCTCTCTCTCTCTCTCTCTCTCTCTCTCTCTCTCTCTCTCTCTCTCTCTCTCTCTCTCTCTCTTTATCTATATCTCTCTTGCCTTCTTCCCCACTCCCTTTCCTTCTTCTACTGACTTCCCAGAGAAATCACCAAAACAAAGCATGTTTCAATTTCCAGTGCTGCTTCGTCAAGGATGCTAGAAATCTGAAACGTATCATACGAAACATTACAAAATGAGACGATATTTTGAACCGTGCCTCTACCCAAACTATCAAACCTATACTTAATGATCCCCCATAAGTTGTTCATTTCCTCCACAACCACTTACCCAACAAAACTATATTAATTACCTTTAGGCTTTGAGTGCCAAGCTAGGTGATGCTTTTTTTGGGAAATAAATCTTCTTCCAGCTAACTAATGGAATTTCCTTGAGTCATCTTTCTCATTCGAAAGAAAATCCATTACTAACCTTATCAAGCCTAGCATTGACACCTTTTGGAATAGAGAAAAGAGACATGAAGTAAATTGAAATGCTAGCCAACACATTTTTTAAGAAAGTTAACTTCTTTCCTTTTGATATAACCTTGCCTTCCATGAACCCAGCCGCTTTCTTACTCTTTCAATCACTGAAACCCATATTACTTAGCTTTTGTATGGGGTCTCTAGAAGAATTTTGAGATAAAAACCTGAAAATTGCATGTTTCACACCAAGAAATTGATGCTAGAGACTCTTATCAAATGTGGACGCAACCCAAACCCTTTACGCTCGCTCAGATTCACTGTTAACCCAATGATTGCCTCAAAACAACACAATAAGGCTCCCAAAAAGAGAATATGCTCAAATGAATTGTCCAGAAAGATCGAAGTGTCATCAACAAACTATAAGTGGGACAAAACAGGAGAACTGTCATTGAACCTTAAACCTGATAACTTCCAATTGATTAAGCACTAGATATGAGCCTTCCCAAGGCCTCGTAGCAAAGCATAAACAGAAAATGAGATACAGGATCACCTTGTCTCAAGCCTCTGGAACTTTTGAAAAGCCAACTGGACACTCATTCACTAGGATGGTAAAGGATGGAAATGAGAAACATTTTATTAAAGGTGATTTTAATTCTAAACCAGATCTACAAGAAGAATTGGTTCAATCCCATGACATATTAATTTCCTCAGTAGAGTTGAAATAGCCTAATTCCCCAAGGGTTAGCCCAATCTAACATAATGGGTAATAGAGCATGTGAAGTAATATAATGCGATGCATAAGATACACCAAATTATCATTAGTGTAATTCATCATAAATGACAAGTTTTGGAAGATATTAGGAAAAATATATGGGGTTAATAGTATTAGTTAGTATATTCTAATTGATAAAGTATGTGAAATCATGTAATATGATGCAAGGGATGCACCGAATCATAATGAATGTATCTAATCATAAATGACAAGTTGTGGTAGAGACTGGGGAAAAATGCTTACAGTTCACTATCAAACTATCAATTAGTATATTTTAATTAGGGTTAGAATCAAATTGGTATTTTCTAGATGACGAAAAACCATTTCTTCTATTTGTATCGATGGTGTAATTCTTCTATATAAACCCTTTAAGGGTTCTCACATTTGCACTGAGTTCTCGAAGATTAAGCTCTATTAAGAGCACAATCTTGGTATGCCGCTTTCCAGTGGCAACGCTACCACAGTAGCCTAACCAATGCACTATTTATCCATCATCATAACTACCGTTCACCAAAATCTATTAGCTAATCTTTTCTTCTATTTATTTCTTCCCAATAAAAATCCCCCCCCCCCCACCCCAATCTGCACAACCATGCCTGATCTCATCTTTCTTTTATCCAAGATTTCCAGTGCGGGCCTTCACATGATCTTACTTTTTATGCTCATGAGAGAGATCATGGAGGATTTGATCTAGTGGACTACCAATTCTAACATACTCAAAAACAAGTGGGATGTGATAGTGATAGATGAAATAGATAGGTGGTGAATACTAACTACCAACAAGCACGCTGGGACATAGTTTTCCATCCACCAATAATTCACTTCATGATATCAAGGGTTGGTATTCCATGTAACCAATCGCCCATTCCTTCCTCAAAAGACCATGCAATTATGGGAGGGTAATTGGACATATGAAGAAATGCAATATGATGCATGGGATACATTGAATCATCATTAGCATATCTCGTGAAAATGACAAGTTGTGATAGAGATTAGTTAAAAATACCTAGGGATTAAATAGTTAGTCGAATGAATTAGTATATTCTAATTAGAATTTTCTTCTATTCTATTGATGGTGTAATTTTTTATATATATCCATTACGAGTTATTGGATTTGCGTTGAGTTATCAATAAATCAATTTGTTTCAGTGGGTACTACCCATGCTAGTGTCGATCACACAAACCAATCACCTTATCTTTCACAAAAGAAAAGAAAAGAGAATAACAAAATAATTTCTCCTCTTTTTGGACATCTCACCCAAAACAAGCTCAAATTTCATTCAAATTCTCACTATAATTATTTACAGAAATCCAAAACCCAAACTAATAGAATTCTAATAATTGTAAACTAATATTCCTCTAAAGATGACCAAAGAACAAGCAAGAATTATAGATAAACAGATGAAATTTAATATATTTCCAAACCTATAGTTGGTTCAATTCGATTCCAAATACTAGAATCTTCATTGAGAAGATCAAAAACCCTAACTACAAAGATCCAACTAAGAACAAAAAGAGACAGCATCTATTACCAATTCTATACAAACAAATCCATAATTCAACCCAATAATCTTCAAAAACAACACGTATCTAAGAAAATCAAAGATCAAATAACCAAAAAAAAAAAGGGGAGGGGGGGGGGGGGGGGGGAAACAAAAATCTCAATAAGTAAACTTACACCCAAATCCTCCCAAGTCCCAAGTAACCAGAATCAAAGTAACAGAAATTTAAAAATAAATAAATAAATAAAATACGCCAACCAGAAGAGATTTCAACTAAAACACTGAGATCACAAAAACCCAACCCTTAAAATCTCTAGAATCACTCAACAGAGAGACTATCAACGAAACTAAATGTAAGAAATCAGAGCAGTGAAATTGGTTAATTAGAAGAAAAGGAGAAGAAATACTTACTGTTTCTGAAGAACAGTAGCAAAGAAACCCTAGAATTCTCTCATGCAGAATTCAAAGCCATCGATTTCTCCTGAAATCCATTTTATTCTGCAAAATTCTCAATGAGCGAAACAGTGAGTTAAGTGAGAGAAGAAAAAAATTAAATAAATAATTTTATTTTTTAGTCACGCAAAGGTCGCTCTCTCTGTCTGTTCTACTCAGATAATTATATCTAGAATCAAATTATTTTTTTCTCCCTAAAAGACAAAAGTAACCTTGTTTTTTCCTCTAATGACGTTCATATCCTTATTCTTTTCAAATAATGCCCAAGCTATGCTATTGTAATATTATCTATTTGGGATCTTTGCTATGTAACAAGAGTAATAATGAGCTACTTACCAAGATTTCAACTCTTATTAAGAGTCGTTGAACTCATTTTGTGATATTCAAAAATACGATTTGATGTTATAAGGTTGTAGAAGATAAAATTTTATGAACTTCTAAAAAAAAATTGAAAAAACATTACTTTTCAATGTTGAATTTTAATTTTAATTTTGGGAGTTTCCTGGAAGTTCGGTAGTCATCTATTTTCAAAATTATTTTTTGAATTATTATTTTATCTCATTTTTTTTCCATAAAATCTGGAGGTTTGAGCTCAAGAATCTTTAATAAGAGTAAACATCTTACTAAGTTAGTAAGGAGAGTATTTTTTTTATTCAATTATAGAATTTGATGTTAAGTTTAGTTTATATTATACCATTGATTCTCACATAATCATAATCAAGAACTTGATTAGGAGTCCAAGATTTTTTATAGTTCAAATTATGGAGTCAGTGTCACCACACTACTAGTCCAGTTGGATTGCCATGTAGGGTATGAGTTGAATGGTGACCTTTTTGGGAGGTTGTACACACGCTTTATTAATGCATACTATCAAGTTTAATTGATAGTATCTTAACATAAATAATGTTGAGTTGATATGATTCATTGTTTGAGAGTGGATGAGTTAGAAAATATTACCCTCACATTTATTTTGATAAATACCTGATAATATCACATTTAAGGAAGAGATTTTGCACATGAAAGTATTCAGATCTCATTAAATTATTTGTCTTATTAGAACTACGATCTTGAATTCAAGCTGGATATTTTACCAAGTTGGTGGAGAAATCTATTCATTTCTTGTTCGAGTTAACGAACCTCCGTATTGTTTCATGAAGTCGTCACTTAACTCAGTTAATAGTATCCTATAAAATAATTGTGCAAGTAGAAATTATATTCAACTCTACTTACCGATATTCTCAACTTTAGCTAGGTATTCTCAGTAATATCTTGATTTGACTTGCAATAATCCTATGGTGTCGGTGATTTAAGTTCGATATTTGATTTTGGACTTATATAAATCTCAAGGGCACGTGTCCTTATCACACAATGCGGTAGAAATAGTCTCCACGTGTTGGAATACCCCTCAATGGGATAATAGATCCTTCCCTATTTGTACTTCACTTCTAGCATGGGATATATCCGTCATTATAAGCATAGAATTAGGTAAAAATTAACCTAATAATGACCTTAAAAAGAAATATATCTAACAAAATGTCATTGAAATTAAAATCAGGGGCAGATTCGTCATTGTGATCTCATTTCCTTAACCAATGGTCGAGTTAACCACGCTTTAACTAACCAAATGTCAGTTAAACGTCAATTCAGGATGCTGTTGCATGTTTTTAACACCATTGATGCCACAACGTGTCGCATATGTGGGGTCCACAAAGCTATGCGTTTCTGCAACGTGGCAGTAAGGCCACCAGGAGTTGGTGATATAACGGCGTTTCGCCGTTAGCTGTCGTAACGAAGGGTAACAGCCAAGATCCCTTCCCGCATATAAGAAGCAAGAACGGACCTACTGACGGAGACCGTCAATTTCCACTCTTACCAAGACAAACATTGAAACCCTAGCCGCCCTCATTGTTTCTAGTAGTTCGACGCGTGTCTCTTCGGGAAGATAAGGACAGCTGGGAGGGAACCTGTGCTTCAAGATGTTGTTAAGTTAACTAACTATGGAACTCTCAATGGGCCGGGCCATAGTGGCCCATCGGGTCTCAAAATCTCACTCCAAGTCATGGTTTTTAAACTCGGTATCACGTCTCGTCTCGTTCAGCTCTAATATCGAGTTGATTCGAACGATACGTCTCGTTTGATATTGAGACAATGGTTTTTAATCATTTAAAAATTTTGAAAATTTTTGAAAAAATTCAGAAATGATTCCTATTAAAAAATGAATCCAAAAGAATATGAAATTAAAAAAAAAAATCAATTTGGGGGGTGAAAGAATAGGGTTTGAGGCTTTAACTCGTTTATCTCTGTTAACTTCGACGAGATTTTCAAAATCCCGTCTTGTACGTCTCGTTTAACTCGTGAGTTAATCATTTTTTGTGTTGTCTCGTTTGTATCGCCGGAGATATTGGAAAATATCGTCCAAGACAACTTGCTTATCTCACGATCCGTGGTCGTCTCAAAATACTTTGTGAGTTGGTCTCGTTCAACTCCGATATCGAGTTAACTCAGGCGATACATCTCAGTCTCGGACGAGTTTAAAAACCATGCCCCAAATGTAATGTCTGGGTGAGGCCAAAGAAAATTACTTATGTCTAAGCTTGACCTGTTGCACAATTATTTGGGCCTATTTATGGTCGGGCCCACTAGTTTTCTTCCATATTTAATAAATGGGTAGGGATTCAGACGATATTTTGAAAATCTCGACTGAGTCAATTGGGATTTTGTATATTTTGATTAAAATAATTAATTTTTTTATATTTTAGATATATATTATATAAATAAAATATGATTTTATGACTAAACATTTCCTAATCTATCTTATTTTACTATAAAATTATAATTATTTTAATTTAAATATATGTAAACCAATCAATATAAAGAGACTTTAATGGATTGTCTCGTCCAAGACAACTTGATCTCATCTATGGACTAGATGAAACGTCAAATTGAGATTAAACTGTTGAAGAATATGATTAATCAAAAGATTACATGGAGGGTCAAATCTTAGTATGTAACTTGAGGATGCTTTGAAGCTTCAAGGAAATTTATGAGAAAATCAATTTGTTGGGAAAATGTGATTTTGAGGAATTCATTTTCCCATGAACCACTTAGAAAAATCATTTTATTGAGGGGTGAATAAATTTGATGCTAACTCTCATGCATTAACAATCAGCTAATAATGATTGATTTTCATGTGGAATATTATCTTTCATGTGCCATCAAACACAAACAAACAATTTTCTGAGCAATTATACAATTCCTCGCAAAAGTGAATTCCATTGGAAAATGAATTTTGTGGGATAATAAATTTTGTCATTTGATATCACTTCAGAAAATGTAAAAAGAAAATAGTTGGTTTTTAATTTTGAGGGTGGATTTAAGCGTGTGAATTAGGGGTGTCAATGGGTTGGTTCTAGTTCGGTTCCTAAGGAACTTTGAACCATAACCATTATATTTAGTTCGGTTTCAGTTCTTGTCAGTTCTGATTCCGAATTCGATTCCAAAATAAATGGAATTGAAACGAAATCGCTAAAAATCATGGGTACCCATCAATTCTGGTTCTCAAGAATCGAATGAGAAAAAAGTATTTCTGTAGACACCCCAATTTACACGAACTCCTTTTAGAAAAATCTAAATTTCCTCAAGATGATTCAAATTTAAGACTCAAGCCTCTCAACATGTCCACATTGCCACTTAACATCATCTTAATGCCCAAATTTATTCCTAATCCACTCAAATTTTCTATCCACTCTCATGAACCAACCTGAGTTCATTCCCCATTAACCGATCCATTATCCATACCCTAACCAAAGCCCACTTCCTAACCCAAGCTAAGTCAAAAATCAAAGTCCACTTCTTAACCAAATCTAAGTTCAAGACAAAACCACTTTTTAACCCAAATTCAAGTTCATTTTCTAAGTCCACTTTCAAAATCCAAAACCAAGCCCACTCTTTCACATCCCCTCAATAGGTGACGCATGTTGATCTCCTATAAGCCATCAATACCCAATGCATTATCTATTTGGAGAGTCAACTCCCCCTTGTGAAAATTCAAGAATGCCCTTCCTAAAAAGGTTGGTCAAACTAAAAAGGTTTTTTGGTCTTTGGTAATAATTTATAAAATTGAGAAAACTTCCAATCATGTCCTCAAAAAGTGGGAATCTTCAAGTATATACATGGAGTTTTCCTATTAGTCTATTTAATAAATATACATCTATCATTGTTTTATGAGTTATTTATAAATGAATCAAGGTTTACTTTTCACCTACCACTTCACATTTACACATGTCACTCCCCTACTTATCTTCCCAAAAGTACATTTTGTTTTATTACATCTGTAGACACCCGAATTTGAGCGGGCCCTCGACGTAAGATGCCCCCAAAAATCGAAAATTGGAATGGCCCCTGAAACCCAAACCTACACAAAACCCCTTGCATTTTCCATTAATTAAAATGTTCGAGGCCATTTACGTAGCCCATGGACCCGCACACCTCACCACTCTTCATATATCCTTAAAAATCAACCAAAAACTATTTTCCTACACCCAATTCAACGTAAACCCAACTCACCCAATTCAACGTAAACCCAACTCAACACTATTCTATCCAAGCCCACAACCCTACCCAATCCATTATCTAACCCACAACCCTACCCAATCCATTACTAAAGCCCAAAGCCCAATCCACGACCCAAACCCAACCCAACCTAGCAATCTCATCAAAAAACCAGAAAGAGATGACACACATGGCATCAGCCCCTTCCACCGCCCTCATCTAATCAACGCAACCCAAAACCCTAGCCTAACCTAACCTATGCCCCAGCCTCTCATCATCAACAACCCATAACTCAACCCATAACCCGACCCTAAACTAACCGATTCCCCAGCCGCTCATCGAAACAACCACAACTCAACCACTACCCGGAGACACCCTAACCTATCCCTCATGAGGGAACCACCCACAGAACAACCCATACCTATCCATCAATGTCCCGGAAAAACACGCCCATAAAAGCACCTCAACCCAGACCGCCCATACTCTTCTCTTTAATCATCTAAACCACCATCACCAATCAACTGAAGAGAGCCTCATCCCTCCATTTGCCAAATGGCTTCATCCCTTAAATCCTCTCAAAAATAAACCAAGCACCACGCATCGCTCCAAATCAAACACATTACTTCGTCAACCATCGCAACACTCTTGCGCAAAAACAACTCCCTTACCACCAAAACCGACTCCCATCAACCATCACTCATCTCACCCCACCCAAAACACTCTACCCAAATGGATTGGGTAAGATCCAAACCATTTGGGTTAAAAACACAACCCATTTCCATCATTACAAAAATACCCTCATTTTCATCTCAAATTTCATACCATTTTCCTCTTCAAACCCATGCCATTAACCACTACTCTCATCCTTCACCCCATTATACCCTAAAAAAAAACCTCTCAACCTCTATAAAAAACCCCTTCTCTCCCCATACAACACCTAATGATTTTTTAGAAAAAAATCCTAAAAAAACACTACAAACTCTCTACTTTACTCTCTTCACTACACTCAACCCTCTCTCATCTCATCTCAACACTCTACTCTCAACACCTCACTCTCAACTCCACTCAATCTTCCACAACTTCAAGCAAGTCCAAGTCAACTCAAGGGAAGCACATTTGAAAATCAACTCGAGGACAAGGTGGGTTCAACAAAAGGACACCCCCCAACTTCCCTCTTCTACTCTCCCTTTCTTACACATTTGCACCCACCACCATGGGCTAGATCACCAAAGGGCCCCTTCTACATAAGGGTGCCCTTAATGATTGAAGCCAACATTGAAAGTCCCTCACACTTGAGGGCACACATCGAACTTTCCTTCGATTCTTTTTTCTTTATTTTAAAAAATGACCGAATCCGAGGTTATCACGTTACGTGGATGGAGTAGTGCCTGCTAACACCTTCCCTACTCCATAAATGGACCCCCTACCTTGAATCAAAGGTTGGACCATGTGCATTATCCTACGAGAGTATCACATCAAAAATAATTTAATTTTCAAAAAATGAGACATCGGGTGACCATTCACACCCAATTCCATATTTGAAGTGTGGCGACTCCAAAACATCCCAAAGTGGAGGGATGTTTGAAAAACATGAAAATCCCGTGTCCACAACATCTATTTACTAAAAAAATCAAGGATCAAATAATGTTTTTTTGGATTTTTTCACAAATGTCATCTTTACCCTCACACAAATGAAAAATCCAAAAGAAATAGCCTAAATATCAAGTCCATTATTTTCATTTTTAGGGTTTGATCATTTTATCCCAAAAAGTTCATCAAAAACTTTACATATAGTTTTATTTTCTATGAACAATTCATGTTCTCAAGCCCCCATCTCTCAACCTCAAACTCTACCAAAATCTCTACTCACTTCTTTTACTTTCTCTCAAGCCAACTCTCAACTCAAGAACCTTCACTTATTTCTCCATCTTCAGCCAAAAAACATCCCACTATCTTCAACCATCTACCCTCAACAAAAATACTCAACCTTCTAGTTTACCTCTCAAGACTCAAGCACATTCAAGAACCTCAAGGGACAATGTGGGTATAGTTTAGGTTTACTTTTTAAGTTGCATATTCTTCTTTTAATCCTCTCTTATTTTTATTTTTATTTTTAGAAATCCCTAAGATGTAATGTATACCCTCTTCGATCTCAGGTAAATTGGACTAAGGTTCGATCGAAAAGATAAGGGTGGTTGAAGCCTTGTTTACCCTTGTTATCTCATGCATCATATTGTACACAATGCATATAGTCACACATGCATGACAATGATAAAGAAATGTATCACCCTCTTGATGGGGTGAAACACTAAGTTTCTAACCATGCATGCATACATCAAGGTTGTGGTCTCAAGGAAACTCTTTATGGAATCTCTCGAAAAGCTTAAAACCAACATTTATATCTATAAAAGTAATGTAGCTACATGAGTCATCATTTTTCATGGGATGTCCCTAATGTCACATTAAAATCAAAATCTTTTTTTAAGGGAACATCTCACTCAATCCACACATCACCCTTAACATGCATTCTCATACATTTATGTTTTTAAGTTTCTTATAAAAAAAATTGCGAAACAAAGTAACCACTTTTGGTGGAGAGGATGACGTGCTTAACACTTTTCCCATTTTCTAACCGGACCTTCTTACTTAGATCTTAGGTAGACCTTACCCTTTCCAACAAATGAGAGTCACTACAATGGCACAAATCAAATTTTAAAATAATTTCAAATACCTATTCACACTCATTTCCAAAAAAGAATGGTGGCGACTCCAAAAACTTTATTTTTTATATATATTCTTTTAAAAAAACTAACATATTATCAACAAAATTATTAACTTAATTATTATTTCTTATAATAAAGATACAAATTAATGTTTTTTTTAAAGAATAAAAATTTATCTTAGTTAAAAATAATAAATTTTTGGAAGGGTAATTCATTTTAAGTTCCAATCGGATAATTTATATGAAAGATTTTATATAACATGCATTTATTTAAAAAAAAAAAAAACAAATACCTTAAATCATCTATAGTATGGAAAGAAATGAAAAAAAAAAAAAAATTGGCTTCAGATACCTATTGGATAGAACCTAATGTTTCCAATTCCTATTGGTTTGGTTCCAATTTAGACCCGGCTCTAATCGATTCTAATAAAAAGGGAACTGGAACTGGGGTTTTTGGTCTGATTCCGGTTAAATAAGTACCCATTAATACCCCTAGTGTGAATAATATTTGAAGGTGGAAAAATCATTTTCCTTCAGTGTTGGGTAGGAAAACATTTTTTTGCCCAAAATGAAAAATCTCTTCGAGCAATATTTCAAATCTAGTAAGCGGTGCGAGTCCGTAGGTTGTGTGTTTGATACCCAGTATGAGTAATATTTCCTTGGGGCCACTCGTGAAGGTGTACCCTCACTTACCTGGTCTGTGTGATGTGTGGGCGTTGCATGTGCTCGGGGGAGGGTCGGGTCCCATATATCTTGCTTCTAGCCCTGGTTCACCCGGTCCCCCCTGATTGGACGTAAGTCTGAATACCCCCATTATCGAAAATAAATAAATAAATAAATTTATAGTCATATATACCCCAAAAGGGCTTATCTTAGTTCGTTTAACACATTGCAAAGCAACCTTAAGGTCGTGGGTTCAAGCCCAACTTACCCATCCAAAAATACACCCAAAAAACCCAATGTTCCAAGGGAAATAATTTTTGCACCTATTTTCCATGTATAGTCATTAAGACCCTTATTAGTCTCCGACTTCACTATCAACCAAAATTTAATAGGAGTTTAAAAGTAATGGGAAAATTGAGAGGATTTATATTTATAGGTGAAATGTTTTTAGGAGATTCCTCACTTTTAATCATTGAGAGATTGTTAATGACTAATATTGGATTCCATGGGAATTGAATATGGAATTGATTTTGTCGAATTGGAATTTATTATACAATTTCATTTGGTTTAGAATTTATTCTATAATTTGTCGGGGGAATTTTAATTATATTGGTTATTTAGGGATTTATTGTGATTTTAAGAATATTGTAGAGTTAGGACTTGTCTATGAGTTCTGATAATCCAACTTAGGCACGTGGCAACTCAATTGACTTATATGATGTGACAAGCTTGGGAACCGTAGATGTGCTTTCCTTGGGATACAGAAATACAGTTCCCCATAAAAAGGTGCAGTTTTGTATCCCAAGGAGAGCACATCTACAATTTCTGAACCTGCCATGTTAGGTAAGTCGATTGAGTATGCCATGTACCTAAGTCAGATTATCACGACTCTTTGTCTATTGAATTCAACAATCCAAGACCGTACAATTTTAGAGGAAATTACTAAAATAGCTATGTATTTTGTTGATATTATTGAACTAGCCATGCTTTTAATATTTACGATTGTTGTCGAAAGTAGGTTGATGGAAAGGTAAATGAGTAAATAGCAATTGTGACCTTATAAATACAACCGTTTTAGCAAAAATAAATGATTACTAAACTAATTATAAGTAGGGGTGTCAATGGGTACCCATTTAACCAAAATTGAAAACCCCAGTTCTGGTTCCTTTTTTATTAAAATCGATTAGAGCCGGATATAAACTGTAACTAAGCCAATAGGAACCGAAACCATTAGGTTCTATCCAATGGGTACCCACAACTGATTATTGTTGTCATTTCTTTTTATAATATAGAAGATTTAATGTATTCTTTTATTTCAAAATTAATGCATGTTCTATCAAGTTCTTCAATTTTTCATTAAAAAACTTATGGATTGAACTTGAAATGAGCTCTCTCTTCTAAAATTTATCACTTTTAAATAAGATAAAATTTTATTTTTGAAAAAAAAAAAATCATTAACTTATATATTTAGTATAACAAATTATAACTAAGTTAATATTTTAAGGATAATATGCAAAAAAAAAAAAAAAATTTAATAATGATTTAAAATATATTTTTTCTCATTCAATTCTTTAGAACCTGAACCATAACCGATGGGTACCCATGATGTTGGTGGTTTCGGTTCTAGTTCCATTTATTTGGAACCGGACCCAGAACCAACAAAAACCAAAACCAATATAAATATAATGGTTATGGTTCAAAGTTCCTTAGGAACCGAACTAGAACCGACCCATTGACACCCTATTTGTAAGACCATTTTTATAAATATTAAAATAATATAATTTTTTCAATAAATTTAGCAAAATACCCTATTGTTTTCAGTCCTTTTCCACAACTTTAATCACTGGTGGCTAGGGCTATCAATGGACTGGGTCTTGAATAATTGGGTTGACGCTAAATGGGCCTAAAAATCCTAATGGAAGCATGGCCCGTCTAATGTTTGGTAGGACCAAATAAGAAGAGTCGTGATTTTCGGATGACCCCTCTGGTATACACTCCCTGACATGGCATGGGCTAGAATCATAGATCTTTTTCCTCGGGATACACAACTGCACATTCCCATAAATGCATGTAATTGTGTATCCCGAGGAAATGATCTATGGTTCCAGCTCATGCCACATCAGGGTGAGTAAGTCGGGCGGGGCGTCAAAAAATCATTATTCAAATAAAAATTCACCTATGTCCAAGGCTGGATCACAAATTTTCTTATATTTATTATAAATAGAAACCTATATTACATTATAAATCAAATTAAAACATATTTTATCAGATTAGACTTCACAACGGGCCTAGTTTCCAAGACTGTGCCCGGTCTTAAACATCAATCGGACTTAGTCCAACCCGATAACTAAATGAGTCTAGTAACATTGCCCAAACCCCGGTCCACGGCCCATTAATAGCCTTGACCATGGCATTTTATGATAAACTGATAGAAAAATGACGGAAATACCCATCTTCAGATTGGGTTCACATCAGGACTCAATATTTGGATGCAATCTCTATCCTATAGCATTTGGAATAGATCAAATATAATTTGATATATAAATTTTATATTTTCTCTCATATTAGTGGATGGATCATATAAGATTGGGACATATAGTTGACCTTAACTAATCTGATAAATTACTGAATCAAGTGTTGATTGGATTGAGTACTTCTTACGTCCTCATCACTCTATATACCAAGTTATTAGATCGTTACAAATCGGATTTTGGATCTAATTCGATCCATTCGTCGTCCTAGATATTTGTTAACTTTCACCAAAATATCAGTTTTCTAAAATAAATAAATAAATATGAATGGGACAATTAGGACTGGCAATGATCGAACTTTTATCCAATACCCAATCCGTTCCAATCCGAAAAAATAGGATTCCGATATAAAATTTATAATTTCAGATCAGATTCGGATTGAAAACTAGAGATCCAAAACAAAATCGGATCGATTTAGGATCAACTCCACTTCGATTTGATAAATATCCGAATTGAACATGATTATATATTTTAAAATAAAAAAACTCATTGTATTAAATAACTCTCTTCTCAGCTCTCAGTTGTCATTTAGATTTTAGGGTTTCGTCTTCTCGAAAGACTCGTTGCACATCGAACTATTTAATTGATTTTAGGGTTTTGTCTCCTTCAATTGCTTTTAGCCCCTAATAATACTTTTAGGATTTTAAGTTTTGGTTTGATATCAACTTTCCTCTTCTCATTAAATATAGAAGTTGAAAATATGACAAATGCATGAAATAACTCATGAACACATACACAGATTGATTCTCGAGTTTTTAATGATTTTCAAATGATCATGCCCTCAGTTTTTTAGTGACTAAAATTCCTTCCAATTTTTTTAACATTTTAGGTTGATAGGAGCTGTTGATATGATAATTACCAAAATGTCTAAAGAAACTCTCTCTTGAAAACACCTCCTAAAATCTATTAGGGTTTTTTTTCCCAAGGGTATTTCTTAAGAGTCGTGCTGGGGTGACATTGGGATTTACTGCGATTCTCACATTTCTAACATGGGATGCACACATAATCGTACATATATTTCCTCGAGATACGAGTAAAAAACATGTACGGTTATGTGTGCACCTCCATGTTAGACATTTGAGAATCACAGTAAATCCAATGTCACCCCAGCATTAGTGTTTTCTTAATTTCATTGGTATCATGTAAAGCCCTAGTTAGATTTTTTCTGCAGGTATATATTTCTATTTTCGGTAAAATGGTGTAATCTGTAACTGAGAATAAAGGCATTTTATATTCAATTTTCTTTTTTAAAGTGTGAATTAAATTATAATACCAACATTTTGAGCACGAGATTCATAGAAGGATCAGGGTCAAAACTATCAAACCATGGTTTGGGTCAACCATAATACGAGGTTCAAATGACCCGAATTTAAGTTTGACCCAAAAAACGAAGGATGCAACTTCCTTTTATAAAAGGAGTCGATAGATGACAAAGGGAGAAACCTCGGATTCTAGAAAAGCTAAAGTTAAAAGAAGAAGAAGAAGATAAAAATCTAAGTAAAGTCCATATTTGTAAGATAGAATTTCATCGGAATGGTAAAAGGGAATCCCCACCTAAAAGAAGAAAAGACATTAATCCATATGTAATTAGTAAGAAAAAAAGAAAAAGAAAAGATCATTCAATCTTTTATACTAAATTCTATTCAATGATAGCTTGAGATTTGTTGATTTATGAAAAAAACATGAAATTCTGATCGTTAAAATACAAAATGTAGAGAGAGGTCTTGAGTTTAAACCCTCTCGTTGGCCACTCATAGGGATTTATCCTGACTTTCCTGATATGTGTCGAGTTTACAGGTCTCGACAACCCATCAAAATATATAAAAAATAATTAAATCCAACAAATGGGATAGACACATGGGATTTTTTCTTGGGATACGAATTTTATCATCGGCCATTGTATTTTGTGATTTAATGGTCATAATGTTGTATTTTTCATGAGTCTTCGACGATCCCACCACCGTGTTTTAGTACCCAAAAATATTTAATCCAACGGTTATAAATTCCTGACGAATACCAATAAAGAAACTCGATGAAAGTTTACTGGATTTGGGTCCACCAAGTGGTTGGCCCATCATTCATAGGGTTGGTGGGCCTGAAAATTTGTTGCATTTAAGGTAAATCTTTATCATGTTTTCGAGAAGACATCTTTAACATAATTTTTCTTTCTCATTTTATTCTTAAAAGCTCCACATATACTCAGAATCTGAGATTTTCAAGTTATATACTAGAGTTTCTAAACTCATCTCACGATAAATTTGAACGAATAAATTCCTCAAAAAATACAAGCTGTCCATGGATTGGCTTTGGATCGGATATCCGTTTACTTTGGAACCTATCCAATAAGGATTAGTTCGGACCTAGAACCAATCCAACAAGAATCAGATCCGATTCTTATTGGATTGGTTTTTTTTTTATTAAATCTTAATATTAGGACTTTTATGGACCCATTAACAATTGGATCTAAATAAGCTAAAATCCAATTTAACTGACCCAATAGGTTATTAAGTCAAATCCTTATCGAAATCCAAATCTTTGATCCAACTCTGAAGTTATTGGATTAGAACCGATTATATTTGGGTTTGATCTGAGCCATTGATAACTACAACATATGAGGGAACATGTCTCTCAATAGAGTGGGTTTGGATTGGATTAAGGTTGATTTGGTACCAATCAGAAAAATATTGGATTGGATTTAGAATTGATCCAATAAGCATTAGATCATATTGGAATGAACTAAACCCGATTTGATATACAAAATCTAAATATATTTCATATGTTTAAACAAATATATAATATAATGGATTTTGTTAGGTCACACGTTAAAGTGTAATAAATACACCTTGGGAATTGAATTTAGTATCGAAAATGCCATTAAAAACTCTTTTATTATCAAAATACTCTCAAATGCTTAATCCCAAGGTGTAGTTATTGCACGGACACACGTTAACAAGACCCTAATATAATTTATATATTGTCTAACACTACTACGCAAACAGAGGAGCTTAGAATAGAGGGACTGGACTGGAATAAAACTTCAGTCTTTGGCCCTGATGATGAAACGACACATGATGCCCCCATAACAAAACAACCTGACGCGCTTCGGCCAGCAAAAAGCTCCGGTTCTGCAAGAAATATAAGAGCTAAGGAGACGCATGGTCAATGTAATATGAGAGAAAGGGAGTGATTATCTGGTATTAAAGCACCAACAAGAGGAAGAGAGGTTTAAAAACCCTATCCTTCCGATAGCCTTCCTGATTGGCATTTCAACTAGGCTTAGTTGTCCGGTTCTGATCCTCATTGTACTTGTCTCAAGCTATTAAACAGGTAAAAAGGGGAACACTTATCGATTTAGGATATGGTTGATCTAGATCCGATTCAATAAGATATCAAATCATTCTAGATTACCTAATTTGCTAGTTAAGTATCAAACCATAAATTGGTTCGAATCGAACCAATTTGCGATATGATTCGTTGTGCATTCGTGAAAAATAACGAATTAAGGGAACTTCACTTTTTTTTATATCTCCCTACACATTTTGATAATATTTGAGATATTCTCCAAAATTTTAAATTGATAATATACCTTTTGACCTTGGTATTTAATAATAGACTAATGCAAAATGATCAGAAACCATCATCTTCAACCTTCAAATGCACTCATCTCTTTCTATCCCTATGAACCGGGTTAATTCTTGAAGGCAAACCCGAATTCAAACTGAGCGAACCCACTTATCTGAATCCAAAACTTTGATCGGGGCACAAAGTTATTGGATTTTGGATCTAGTTTGAACAATTTACGTGAAACTCGCGAGAAATAAGTGCGAGATATTGGCTATGGTCACAACCCACACGAGCTCCTTCATTGGATTCTCTGATCATTACTAGGCTCCACACGGACACATACACTTGACACCATGATTTCAACAACTATTAAAACAATTCAAAAGCAAAAGATACCTTTGTCCCCCTAAATTTCACTTTGATGCGAAACCATCACATCAAATTCTATATTAAGCGACCCACAACAAGCCACATGTTTCACCAATCAAGTTAACTAGAGTTTGGGTACATTTCTGGTGTCCTAGTATAACACAGAATGCTTGATGTCACCCCACAAAAAAAAGTCATTTGGCACATTTTTTTGGGCCCACTGATACATGAATCTCTTGGTGGAATGCACATAAAAAATCAGATTGATTAAAGATTTTAAACTTGAGTATCAAAAGATATCCAAATCAGCCGATAAAAATCACGAAGTGATCGATCAAATGGTAATATGTTAATGTAGGCCCAAAATTGCTCAAACGTGGGATTTTCGAGAGGGTAACATTACAGTGTGACAAGAATCTCTCTTCCAATAGAGGTGAGGACAATGGTTGGCTTCACATCTGATTTGATGAAGATTATCACAACAAATTTGACTTCTTTATCCCCTATATCCAACATGAGCTACAGGGAACAACATGAATCATGGTGAAATGAATGGGGTGCTTGGGTTGACTACAAGTCAAAGTTATACCAATCAAAAGATCATGATCGATGCCTTATCCCAAATATTGGATAGAAATATAATTTTATGTCGATGTTTAACTCTATTCAATGTTTTATAAACTAACATATTCAAAGAAAAAAAAGAAGAGTAATTTAAATAGATATTAAATTAAGAGCAAATCAACTGTGATGGTTTGAACATGTTTAATGAAAGTTGATTACAATCGCATTTAGAAGAAATATTCAAATTAAAAGTCTTAAAACAATAGGAGGAAGACTTACAATAACTTGGATAGTGATAACCTGAAGTTCGAAACAAGGTGGTCTCCTGATTTACCTTATAACACGTTTGAAAACTTCTACGAGTTTAGAGCGTGCAACCGTAAGAACTAGTCTCATCCCTATAAGGTATAGGAAAATCCTTTGTTATACTCACTTTCAATAACAAAAGACTTGGTTTTGGGCACGATAGAATAGAGAAACATAATTCACTTAGCTGAGCGCAAATCTTTTATATAAGGGTTTTTTTTTTTTTTTTTTTTAATTATCTTGAATCGTAAATATTTTTTTTTATTGATAAATTTAGATATATTTTTTAACTATCTTCATCCATGTTATTTTCAAAATATGATTGTTGGGATTTTCAAAAGTGCCTTATCGATTGAAGCCTTTGAATCAATTGATTATATGATGAAGATCAATGGAGGGGATGTCTTATACAAGAGTATTGTTTATATAGTTCCCTAATAAGTTCTTAAGTCCATTATATCACTATCAAAGGCAAGAAAAAATGGTGAAAATTTTCAAAAGAAAACAACATTTAGAAGGATGGAAGAAGAAGATTGAATAATCTAAAAATAAAATAAAATACATTGTGACTTTCCCTTTTCCAAGTTTGACTTAACAAATTCAATTTACATTCAAACTCAGCCCCAAATCCAACACAATATTATATTTCACATCTCTAAATTACAGAAACAAAACCACACAATTAAGGCTAAATTTAGCTATACAAACCCTAGCTAAATTTAGCTGATTAATACATCCTACCCAAAAAAAAAAAAAAAAAAAACAAAAAACCCAACTAAATTAGCAAAACAAGTCTGCTAAAAATGCTTCTAATATTCATCCAATAACTGTAAATCAAATCCAACATTACATTTCACCTCTCCAATAATCAAAACCATATAATTAATACTAAATTTAGCTAAAAAAACCCAGGTTTAGCTGTTTAGAATGTATGCCACACAGAGAAAACCCAACTAGAATTAGAAAAAAAAGTATGCTAAAAATGCTTCTTAGATTACACAACCAAACCCTCAAACTCTCCTACTCGTAAATCAAATCCAATATTAATTTTCACTTCTCCAAATGTCAGGAAACAAAAACCCACACAATTAACATTAAATTTAGCTAAACAAGCCCAGCTACATCTAGCTGATCAATATATTCTACACATATTAATAAAAAACCCAACTTAGATTAGCAAAAATTCTTCAAAGATTACTCAACCAAAGCCTCAAACTCTCAACTGTAACTCAATGACTCAATGTAAGAAAAAAAAAACCCAAAAGGATCACCTCCAAAACTTGTTGGATTGATCTTTCACAAATTTCACACTGATATATTATGAAGTGCAAAGTAGAAGAAGAGCTCTATATCTGGAGGAGCAAAGAAAGAGATTGGTGAACTTTGTGAAGAACAATATGAGGCTACTCTTGGCTTCTTCGGAGCCGGTGGACACGAAACCATATCGGGTATTCGGAATCTCTGAGCCTTAGGAGTAGAGCATCCGCTGCTAGAAACATCGGCACCATTGTCATCATCTTTGTCTTCAATCTTTGATAGTTTATCTGAGTTTGAAGTGGTGGTGGAATTACAAGGCAACTCCATTGATGTTTCTTGGTTCTTAGATTGGAGAACTTTTCTCTTGTATTGGTTTCTTCTTCTTCTTCTTCTTCCTCTTCTACCAAATGGAGTCATTTGAGAGCTTTTGAAAGAAGTTCTACTAAAGTTACTGAAAAATTGCTAAGGTGGTGGAAACTTTAACTAGAATCTTTACTAATTTTAGCTAAACCCAACAACCCATTTGAGAACTTTAAATCTACTAAATTTGACACACACACACACAAAAAAAAAATACAAAACCTAAGTAATCCTCAACTCAAATATGTTGAGAGAGAACCCATTTTAGATCTTGAAGAGTTTCTGCTAAAATAAGTAGCAAAACCAGCAAAGAAACTACACAAGTACAAAAAAATAGTAATTAGCTTACCAAAGCACTACTAAAACCTAGCTAAGACTACTATATCTTTTTCTAATAATCCCATTTTATAGGCTTAAAGAATAAAAACGCAACCCCTATCCCAAAGCATCAACCACCCTATGTAGGGGGTGACGTCACTCAGTAATCTGTAGTAAAGATCCAAGGCTTGAAAGATCCTAATTGGAGTGACTTTTTAGATCACTCTCCTCAAGATTCGGCACTAATTAATTTAATGATGTTCACTTTTCCAAAAGTGTAAATAAAAAGATGTGGTGAGTGTAGATGATAGGTTCCTCGAGATTAGCGTAATAAGATGATTGTGTCTTCTTCGAGAGATTTAAGGCGCTGTTTGTTTGCGTTAATTTTCGGCGATTGATGTTGAAAAAAAGAATTCAGTACTTTTTATCAAATTAACGCGTTTGTTTCCTTCATATTTTCAGTGTTTAAAGCTGAAAATAAGTGAAAAAAATCAGTATTATTTTGATGCTTAATTTTTGCGTAGAAGTGGTAAGCACTTGTCTTTTTCAATATAGACAAGTAAGTCCTTATATTTAAAATGATATTACTTCTTATATCTCATGTATAATTATATAAGTACCTCACAAATTAATAAACCCATACCATGACCGATTTTTTTTGTCTTATATGAGTTAAAAGTTTCAGAATGAGTGTATTTTTGGTGAAGATGATTTCTACAATGAGGAGATCATCCTCACCAAAAATCAGCCCATCCCAAATCTTCTAACCCTATCAAAAAAAAGTTCAAGAACCATAAATCGTCTATTTTTTTTAGTTTTAGAAATTAGTTTTGATGTTGTTAGAAGCTTCAGAATGGGGTTGATTTTTTGTGAGAATGATCTCCAAACCATATAAGATCATCCTCATCAAAAATTAGCTCATTCCAAAAACTTTAACCCATATAAGACAAAAACCAATTGGCTATAGTATGGGTTGTCCTTATTAATTTGTAGGGTACTTTTATAATTACACATCATTTATTTCCATCGAAAAATATTCATCCAAAATTAAGTTCCTTTGATGTTGATTTCAAATTTTGGTGAGTTGTATGACATTATTATTTTTAATTTGAAATTTGTGAGGTTTTAGAAATTAAAAATATTATTTAGAAATTAAAATTTTGAATATTACTTATTATTTAAAAATAAATTATATTTTAATTTTATAAAAAATAATATATTTTATTGTGCTTGATAAGAAATAAGCATTTAAAACATGGAAACAATGTATAATATGATTGTAAGGGTAAAAAAGATAATTTATTAATTTCAACAATGTGTAACAAACACGATTATGTGAATTTAATGCTTAATTTTAATGAATTCAACACTATTTTGGCATCTAAACAAACAACTTTTTCAATACTTAAATTTAGAACTTATAAGTTTGCACTTAAAGTCATTCAACATTTATTTTTTTCAATTTAACAAACAATACCTTATATTTCCTTTGATCGATTAACTTTCAATTTTAGACATTGGTGTAGTGCTTGCCAAATAAATTCTGACAATAAAATTACAACAAGAGAATCGCAAAGTATGTATAGTAAATAAGTTTCAATGGTGTTAGTTTCCACTGTTTCATTGCAACATTAGCAATATCTTATACCCTTTTTTTTTTCTTTTCAAAAATACATTTAATTATTTTATCTTTTAGGATATATGTAAGATATTTTGGTCTTTTATATCTTAACTATTTTTCTTTTAGTGTGTGTTGGATTATCCATGGAAAATGGGTTGGATTTACATTTTCATGGAAAATCATATTTTTCATCGTTTCATCAGATTTTTTTTTCTTTAGAAAAAAATATTCATCTTCAATAAAAAATTCAACAAAGTGTGGGCCCTCAACAAAACCCTAACGCCTTGTTTTTTTAATTTTCTCTACCACCACCACCATGATCACCAACGACCTCTGTTGTTGACCACCCTTACTCATATCTCTCTCTTTCTACTCTTGTTTTTTGTCTCCTCCCTTTGATTTCGCTCCTGTCCCTTCCCTTGCTTCAAATCTTCTTCTTCTCTCCCTATTTCTATGCTCCCCCTCGTTCTCTCTCCTTCTATTTTTTTTGTCTCTCGTATTTAATTTTCCCAAGTACAATCAAATTTTGGATTTCAATTTTTTGTGTTTTCAATCTTAATTTACACCACAATTTTTCAGTTGCACAGGCATAACCCCTGCTAGTAGGGCCTACGAGTCCAGACACCCCCATCATAAAAATATAAAAGATGAAAAAAATAAAAGCAATAAATATTTTTACAAAAATGTCAATGTAAAATTTGATATTTACACAAGTGCCATTATACAAGTACCAAAATACCCATACCACAATGTTTGACAGCCAATGTCAAGGAGCCAACGCATTTGTCCTATATGATTTTAAAGTTTCAGATTGAGTTGATTTTTTGAGAAGAGGATCTCTAGGTTGAAGAGATCACCCTTACAAAAAATCAACTTAATCTGAAAATTTTAAGACACATAGGACAAATGTGTTGCCTATCGAACCTAACCCATATATATGGGAAAAGGTTGCATGGGTTTGGAAAAAAAATCTCCCCCCAAAAAATAGGTTTTAGAGACAGATCTTAAATATAAAAATGGACGGCCATTGAACTCTTAGATGTAAAATTTAAATCCAATGGTGAAAAAATCTCTCTTTTCAATTCTGTTGTTTTTGGAGTTCATAAAATTTCATGCTCTATATACATGAGGTCTATAGAGTTAGATGGTTCTTCGATTCATATAACCTCATCTCTCTCTCTCTCTCTCTCTCTCTCATATATATATATATATATATATATATATAGATATATATATATATATAATATATATATATATAGGGTAGCGATCAAGGGCAAACTTTTTAGCAAACTTTTTGGCAAAACATTTTTCAAAACATGGGTTAGAGGTTTTGGAATGGGCTGATTTTTGGTGAGGATGATCTCTACAGTGAGGAGATCATCCTCACCAAAAATCAGCCCATTCCAAAACTTCTAACCCCATCAAAAACAGTTTACAAAAAATGAACGGTCCACGATTTTTTAGCTTGTAAATATGGGTTAGAAGTTTTGGAATGGGCTGATTTTTGGTGAGGATGATCTCCTCACCGTAGAGATCATCCTCACCAAAAATCAGCCAATTCCAAAACCTCTAACTCATGTTTTGAAAAATGTTTTGCCAAAAAGTTGGCCATTGAACGCCCCCCCCCATATATATATATATATATATAGGTCCCGTTCGGCACCCTTAGTTTTACCCTACACTTTAACAAACGTGTTTTGTCCTACATGGGTTAGAAGTTTCGGAATGGGCTGATTTTTGGTGAGGATGATCTTTATGGTGAGGAGATCATCCTCACCAAAAATTAGCTCATTCCAAAACTTCTAACCCCATCAAAAATGGTTTACAAAAAATGGACGGTCCACGATTTTTCAGCCTGTAAACATGGGGCTAAACATTTCGGAATGGGCTGATTTTTGGGGAGGATGATCTTCTAATCATAGAGATCATCCTCACCAAAAATCAGCCCATTCTAAAACTTCTAACCCATGTAGGAAAAAAAAGTTTGTTAAAGTGTAGGGCAAAACTTAGGTGCTGAACATTTCCCATATATATATATATATATAATATATATATATTATATATATATATATATATATAATATATATATATATATATATATATACACAATATGAAAAAACAATGGTTTTTCAAAATATGGGTTAGAGGTTTTGGATTAAGCTGATTTTTTGCGAGGATGGTCACTATGATGAGAAAATCATTCTCACAAAAAATCAGCTCAATAAGAAACTTCTACATCCATCAAAAGTGATTTACAAATTATTGAAAAAAATTGACAAAAATCGACGGTCTACATTCTAAATTACTTTTAATGGTGTTAGAAGTTTCAGATTGGACTGATTTTTTTTTCAGATGATCGTCCCATCATAGAGATCATCCTCACAAAAAATCAGCTCAATCCGAAACTTCTAACCTATATTTTGAAATTTTATTAATGTTACATTGTTTTTACATATGTTTTTTCATATGGCCCTTGATCCTGTCCCTATATATATAGGGAAATGTTCAACACCCTAAGCTTTACCCTACACTTTAACAAACGTGCTATGTCCTACATGGGTTAGAAGTTTTGGAATGAGCTGATTTTTGGTGAGGATGATCTTTATGATTAGAAGATCATCCTCACCAAAAATCAGCCCATTCCAAAAATTTTAACCTCATGTTTACAAGTTGAAAAATTGTGGACCGTCCATTTTTTGTAAACCATTTTTTATGGGGTTAGAAGTTTTGGAATGGGCTGATTTTTGGTGAGGATGATCTCCTCACCATAGAGATCATCCTCACCAAAAATCAGCTTATTCCAAAACTTCTAACCTATGTAGGACAAAACATGTTTGTTAAAGTGTAGGGTAAAGCTTAGGGTGGTGAAAGGGACCCATACATATATATATATATATAACGTTCAATAGACAAAATTGGAGACAACATTCTAAACAAAATTTTCTCTTGTATGACTAAATTTTTTTGAAATGAGTTGATTTTTTTATGAGGATGATCTCTACCAAAACTTCTAACACCATGAAAATTGGTTACAAACTAAAGACAAAAAATTAAAGGTCCACAATTCTTCAACTTATAAATTAGGTTAGAAATTTCAGAATCAACTGATTTTTTGTAAGGATGATTTCCTCACCATAGAGATCATCCTCACAAAAAATCAGACCATTCTGAAATCAAAAACTTTTAGCTCATATAGGACAAAACATTTTGTCTAAAAGTTTGTCCATAGAACTTGACCCATATATAAGGGAGTGTTGGAGGCCCTAAAGAGAGCCAATTTTTTATTTTTTTATTTTTTTCAATATATGAGCTAGAAGTTTGATACTATTCAAAATGTTGAAAAATATGACTAATTGTTGATTAGATGTTTATAATGATCCAATACATATGTACTTTTCAAGGATCTCCAACAAGATTCCCCATGGTCATCATGTCTCGTTCCCAACTATATTGAATTGATTTGTCATTTAAATTATTTATTAATAAATATTAAATAATTATATATTTTTTGTCGGTAACTTTTTTAATGAGATCAATAAATGTTAGAAATCGAACCAAAGTCTATGATATGGCCAACGGTGACTAACTTAACCAACTAAGCTAGCTGTCATCTTCAATTTATGGTGGATTGGTGTCACGAAATCTTATTTTTATGTAAAAACTATATATTTAAATTATCAAAAAATAATTATTTTATATCTAAAAAAATACATAAAGATCAGTTGGCTTCACATAATTTTCATAAGTCAATGTGATGGACAATTCATATTAACTATCTCACTCGATAGCCAGATAACTTGTTCGATTCATTTTGATCTCGGACGAGTTTTTGTATTTGAGTGTTCATTTTTATTTTTATTTTATCGTAAGTTTCAAAATAATCCACTCTCGCTTAACCCAAGATGTAAAATACTCAATCGAAAGGCTAGAAATAACTAGTCAAGCTGATTAAACAGTTTGCCTAAATCAATCAATGATGCCTAAAATGATGTGCCACGTGCAAGCAAGTTTTGTCCAAAGTGACACGTTTGGACTATCCATACCACATTAAATGAGAATTTGAGGGGTTTTTTGAATGCCAATTGGCATTTTAAGAGTGTTATGTATCAGACTCATCTTTTTTTGGGATACAGCAAACTCTTCCCAGACACGTGTTGTGCATGTAACGCCCAAGAAGTAGAATCCAATTCGATTTCTTCTCAAACGTACGCTTTTAATAACACTATTGTTTGACAATCTCCATCAAATGAACCTCGAGATTTATACTTTACGTATCTCTAGAAAAAAGTAGTTTAAAATCTATGTTTTTACAACTATGTCAACTGTATGTTTGATTGAAAGATACAAACTATGGTTTGATGTTAAGAAGTCCAAACTTTAAAGATACTGGAATCTTGCACGGCTGTAAAATCCAATAAGATACTGCCACGTAATCAAAATACCCACCAGGTTGGAAAACCGTCCAGAGTCGTTGGGTGGAATCTAAGAGGTGATTTCAGACGAGAGATTTGGACCTCATAAAAACCTCTGGTGAGGGTCGAGACAGCCTCAAAACGCTTTTTTCTACTCTTAACCTAGCAAGCTTTTTCATCAAAATTCCAAGAAATCTCCTGAATCTTTGAGTTCATCTTCCAAGTTTCGATTTTGATTGATACCCACTACTTGTTTGAGGATTTTCCTCAGTGGGTATCTCTTATTTTGAATTGAATTGCAGTGTTCAAGAAGAGATCTTGGTGAAATTTCTTGAAAATTTTATTGGGTTTGAGTGTGTTTGTGAGAAAGAATGGTGGGAGCTTTATCAATTGTAGGTTCATCCATTCTTGATTCACACACAAGCCCATGTCTCTGTTTGGATGCACTTTCTTCATCTAATATGAGTTTCAAGAGTAGTGGAGATCTGGGTTTATACAGAAAATTAATGAGTAGGAAGCAATTTCGACAACGGAGGCCGGGGCAATTAGAATTGAGCAGTTCATTTGTTGATGCTTGGCAAGATTGGCGCCTCTCGGCGAAAGTTCTTTCAGGAATTATGAATCAGTATTTGAAGAAGCAACGTAAGGTTCGGAGTCTGGTGATTGTCAATGAATTGGGTGGACAGTACGAAGACAGCTTCAACGATGTTAAAACGGTATAAGAACCCATCTAATTATGTTTTTTAGATTAATTTAAATTCGGAAAGTTTGAATTATTCTATGTGTTTGATTAATATGAGTGTGTGACTTAGTATTCTATTTCTTTAATTCTGAAGTCATGGAGCTCCAATGGTTGGGTATTGGATTTCTTTGGTTATGTGGCTGTTTGTTGAAGAGTAAATAAGTATTTTGGTATTATATAGCAACCAAAGTAATGGGAACATAAAATTTTAGTTCTTGTAAGACCATCAAAGTATGTTAAACTGAGGAATTTCTATAGGAATCAAATCTTCAACGAACTTCAATTAGGAAACACCGTTTAACTTTTCTCTCACCATGAAATATGAAATGTTGTGTTTAGCCTTGGTGTTCAAGCAAACAATATGGTTGATTACCAATAGGGGTGTACTTACAATGGGGGCACTTGCCCCCACAAGAATTTTTGAACATATAAGATTTATATGCTATTGTGATTTGTGATAGATAATGACAGAAAACAAAATCCGTTGCTATTGCCCCTACAAGAAATTTAATTTTTTTAATTGTCTTAGTTGCCCCCAACATAAGCAAAATCCTTGCTCCATCCCCTGACTACTGAAGTTGATCCAATCAAATAATTACCAAGCCAACCAATGCTAACAGTACGTCTAGCCAAATGGTCATGGAATCATCTGAATTCAATTTGCATTCCAAGACTCAAAATGTGATCAAGGGGCTTGCTATCCAAGTCCTAAAGGGTAGGTGGAGCCCCCGGTGGAGTGTGCTTCACATGTTCCTTTCTATAAGGAATTTTCTTGACACATTTAGCGAAGTGCCCTTCTCCCACGTCTTTAGAGAGGCCAACAGGTCTGACATGCTTGCTTCCTACCAGAATAGTATAGGTTGTATTGAATTAGATTGTGAGTTGCTCTCTAGTGACCTTGTCTCTGTTATTTTTCAGGATGCCTGTGGTGTCCCGGTTCTTCGGTTGTAGCTAATCTGGGTCTACCTTAACCCTTTTGACCTTTAAAAAAAAACTAAAAATAAAAATAATATATATATATATATATATATATATATATATATATATATAGATATGTAGCTGATCTATTAGAAGAAAAACTGATCTTGTGCCCTTAATTATTTTTTGATAGCCTAATAGATGAAGAAACCGTTGGAGAAATATCAGAGCTCATACTCAAGTGTATAATTGAACCCCAATCATAACCACGGTTTTGATTGCAATCCTCATCAATTTCATGAGTCCTCTAATATCACTTCATTTCAAAATGTCATTTTTCTCCTTAAAAATCAACACTAGGAGTTAACCAACAATGTTAGACTTAATAAAAAGTGAAGCTTTAATAGGAGATGGGATTTAGTATAGAGTTATTGCTGACCCTAAATAGTTGGGATAAGCTGTCTTTAGTACTAATTATCTCTTAGAGACCTTGGCAAAATAAGTTTAGAGATACTTTCATTAAGTAGGTTTCAGTAATAACCTTTTTTTTTTATTATTTTTTTTTTTTATAAACTTTGAAATCGGTCGCCTAAAATTTAATGTAGCTCAAGATTGTTCTCTTTGGTAGCCTTTTTCAACTTTCTTCTTTGGAAACCGGAGAAATCTAAAGTTTTGTACTCAAAGGGGCTTTTATTATTTAAAAAAATATGTTTAAAACATTAAAAAAAAAAAAAGAGTAGAACATAAGAATTTGTTTTTTTTTTTAAAGACAAGTTTTTTTTTATTGCTTTAATCATTGAAGTTTCAAAACACGTTTTAAACGAGACTTCTTAGAAAAAACGGAGTTTTTTTGTTTTGTTTTTTGATAGGTAATATGGTTAGTGGTTAACATAAGAAGTATGGGTTCAAGGGGTTTGAACATTGGACTTGGGAACAATTCTCCACACGTCTTACCACTTATCTAAGTGACACTTCTTAAAAAAAACGAAGTTATTTGTTACTATGTACCCAAAAAGGCTTTGTTCCCACGTCCTAGGTTCTAACCCCCTTCAACCACCTTCACCTTGCTAACCACTAACACTTTATATATTGAAAAGAAGAAGAGAATGGCTATGAAGAAACCCTCCTGTAAGTGTCTATTGGTGTATGGCCCTAACTTAAGTTATTTTTTAGTGTATCTCGAGTCGTATTTCGCCCTAGAACGCCATATATCTTCCAAGTTTAGAAACCCTAAAATTGGTATTGTATTTTTGCAGTTGTCATCAATAAAGAATTATTATCACCGCCTGTGGATGTAGGCAATCTTGCCAAACTACGTAAATCTCTTGTGTTTTGTTCTCTGTTTTAATCTTCGTAGTTTATCAATCTTGATCAGTTGAAGGGAGATTTTCCGCAACAATCTCCTCCCATTTAAATATAAACACCACAATCCCCAAAATTCTTCCTAGATCAAGCCCATTGTTAAACACACAAACAATTTTTTTCTCTCAATATTCCACAAACTTAATAGGAGCTATTGCATTGTCTAGAATGTTTTTTCAAAATAATTTATTATACGTTGAGTTGTTCTGTTTTTTTATCAAGAGTTCCTTGGATTGCAGCACATTCTCAACTATTTTACGTACAAAGCTGTAAGGACTGTTCTTAATCAGCTTTACGAGATGAACCCGACACAGTACAGGTGGTTCTATGAGTAAGTATAACACTTTACTTCACCATACATTTTTTTTTATAAAAGGATTTAACTTCTTATTACTTGTGACTACGGCTTAAAATGGGTCGGATTCGGCTCGGATTTGAGTATATCCATATTCAGATCCTGATTTTTTTATTTGGACCCGAATTGGACTTAGATCCTACTAGATAAACCATATCGAAATCATTTTGATTTCACTTAAGACGGATCTAGATTCAACCCGACTGAATTGCTTGATTCAGGTCGGATACTTCCGGATATTTCAACATTTTTTTTCCTATACTTGTTAAGTTAATTGCTATACCATTCTATTTTACCATCATAATCATTTTCTTCTATAAGAATTTGTGTTATATTAAAGTGGTAGAAAAGGATATTTTGAAAAACGTAAAAAACATAATTTATGAAGCAATATACAATTTGGATCTAGACGGATATATGGATGGATCCGTATCCAATTTGGATCATGGGACATCAAACCATATTTGACCAATATTTTTTTATTCAGATCTACTCCAAGGATCCAAACCTGCTAAATTCGGATTTGGATTACTCAGAGTTGGAATAAAATCCGATCCATTTTATGCCCTACTTGTGATTATCCCACAACTCTCACTGTTTTTAACGTTCTTCTAAGGATTTAACTTCTAGTTATCTGTGATTTCAACCCTGCTTTTTTTACTGCCTCGACAGTTTTATAGTAACAAATAAGCCTGGAGGAGATGGGAAGCTTTTCATTCGTACTCTTGGAAAGGTAGAGTTCGGTATCTTATTGTTGATATTTTATTCCGAATTTGGTTCAGATTTTGATGGAATAACAGAAACTCTTATACCCAATTTCGTAAATTGGCAGGAGAAGCAAGATCTGGCCGAAAGAGTGATGGTAACACGCCTTCACTTATACGGAAAATGGGTTAAGGTATGTGTTAGAAAGAAATTAGGACATTTTAGAAATACCCCTCTGTTAAATTGGTGATATTAGGTTTACCCCCTTGACCGGAAGTCAACATTGCATTTTCTTGAAGTTTTAACAGTGAAATTTTGATTTTGTAATTAACTATTTGAAGAGCATTTTGAAAAAATAAAAAAATCAAGATTTCACTGTTAAATCATCAAGAAAAATGCAACCTTGACTTACGGTCAAGGGGGGTAAACCTAATATCATCAATTTAACATGGGGGTATTTCTAAAATACTCAAGAAATTACTATATGACTCTAATTTTCCCTTTCACCGTCCCTCGGACACACAAACACAAACAAAATTGAATTTATGCATAAACTACAAACTTTATTGCTTGTCATTTTGATTCAGAAATGCGATCATGCCGCAATATATCAAGAAATCTCTGAACAGAACTTGGAGTTGATGCGAGAACGTCTTATAGAGACTGTCATATGGCCATCTGATGACACAAACACGGAGAAGATTGGATGATTAGTTACACTCTTGATCTTGGCTGTATGTGCTCGTCTTTATTTCTTTGTTGTTCTTCCTACCTAGGTTATAAAGGCTGCTTTTATATTATTTCCATAACCTAATAAGAAATGTTGCACAATTGCATTATTGTTCATGTATATATCTATAGTTAGGTTACTACATTTGAGATAATCATGAAGCAATGAGATATCTGTAGCTTTCAATCTTTCAATTTTTTGGGATAAATCTTTGATGATTGCCGTCCGAGACATAGTTACCAAGTTAGGGTTCAGGAATAAGTCGGCAAGAGAAAATTCGGGAAAAAAATCGAGGTAGGGTTAGGGCTGTGTAATTATTCTTATTAAGTGGTGTTCTCATATTATATCATCAAATTTCATATCTCATATTAGACTACAATAATACAATTCAAGATTTATATTGTTTAAAATATAAAAATATTAGAATCTTCGTCCTCCACCTAAGCTGCGCAGGAAAGGCCCAAAGCCAATCCCAGGGAACAGTAAAGCTTCATAGGGTCTTTCTGTCCAGGTGCGGGTAGTCCGCATCTTCACAGACATGTCTATTTCACCGAGCCTCTCTCCGAGATAGTACTTAGATCGTTACGCCTTTCGTGCGGGTCGGAACTAAACTGCTTTGCTTCACAACCTAAGTCCCCTTTATCTTCTTCAAGGTCATCTCTTCTTACTAGTGCATCATCCGAGACTAAATCTAGGAAGATTGAAATTTTATCTAGGTTAACGTACTCTAGATTAGTAAAATAATATTGAAATCCCCCTTTTTTTTTTTCGTTTTTTTTTTCCTTCCAATTTAATCGAAAAGTTTGTGAAAGTAGTGCTCGAAATGATGGTCCAACACGAGGCTTTTTTGAGGGCTTGAAATCAATGTGATGAATTGCTCCTTTTTCAAGTAGTTTTATTTAAGGACGAGCCCTTGTCTTTGTTCTTCATTTTAAAATTTCCAAACTAGTTGGATCATACATATGAAATCCCTATTTTATAATTTTGTTTCATTAGGGATAGTTTAATCATGTTCTAGTTGAAGACTTTATAGGTTTAGCGTGCGTGTGTCGAGTATTCCTTATGTGCTTTGACGTATTTGTTCTCTTTAAACAATTTTTAGTGTTCTTTTGGAAGGCTTGCTTACTAGAATACAATGATCGATGAACAAGAGATGAGATATGTTAGGGGTAATTTCTACCTATCTAAGTGAGTCTGGTTGTTTGTCGAGGCATTTAATCGATATTCCTTGATGGTAGATAAGCACATATTCTTCTAATTAGCCTCAAAATCTCTTTTCGATATTTCTTGGGGTCACGCCTTCCAAGGTCATGTTGATCATTGACTCAACTTGTTACATGTAGGATTTTCTGAGGGGGGCGGTGTGTGTGACTGTGGGAGTGGAACACCCACGATATCAAATATATATATTTTGGGGAATGCTAACCTCCAATACTTCGTGAGGACGTTAACATTGTTCATCACATTCATTTTCTAATAATATCCTCCCCAGTTTATCTTTTGGTGAAAAAGACAAGGGTGTATTGATATTTTACATAATAAATGTTATGAGCATTTAAGTATTTGAAATTAAATGATATTTTTAAGTAAATATTTTGGTAATCAATGCCAATATAATAAATGCATTTATTAATAGCATAATAAATGTATTTATTGTATAAAAGATTAATATACCCTTGTCTTTTTTCACTAAATACAAACAAGTAAAAGTATTATTGAAATAAAAGAGTGTTAGACAATGCTAACGTTCCCATGAGTTCTTGGGCGTTAGCATTCCCCATATATATATATTTGTTAAGATGTATGAAGTTTATTTAGATTTTGTACATAAAAAAAAAAGGGTTTGTCTTGATCTGGATTCGATCTGATCTGATTGTTAATGGATTGGGTTTTGATCTTAATATTGCGTTCCAATAAAAACTCAATACGATAAAGGTCTGACCCGATACTCATCAGATCAGTTTAAGCTTTGATCCAATCCTTATTGGTTTGTTGCTAAATCAACCCTGATCTGATCTGGACCCAATCCATTGACAACCGTATAGTGAGTGATATGTTAGTGCATGGTTTTACATTCGATAAATTTTGAATAGTTTCGGGGTTGACTTTATACCATTTAAATTCAGGCAAATGGGTTTTACAACCGTACTGCTACATGCCTTAGTCGATTAATAATGGTAGGAACAATGAGTTTGCAAGTTACATTACAAAGACTAATTGGACGAAAATTGTTGATCGCTTCTAGGGTTGGGAGTTTAGAAACACAATACAATTTCCTATGATGATGGCTCTCGAACATAAAGTGGAAAAATGCAAATTTTAGGCGTTTCGATTACATATTTCCACTAGAAATTCATTTCTCATACAAAGTGATTTTTTTGGATGCGAAATGGATTCCTATCTCACCAAAATGATTTTGCCACCTCCGAATGTTATGCTTTTAAGTATTATCGTTTACCCTCACCCCCAAACCCTACTTTTGAAACACGAAAACATCACTCAAATGCTTATCTAGTCAAGTTGAAAAACTCACGAGTTGACTTGAATGAGTCAAATAAAAATATTTAAAAATAAATTTTAATACTTTAAAATTAATAGAAATATATTTTTGTTTTTGATTGGTAAGCTTGATTTTAATGATTTGAACCCAAGTCTCTAGTATCATTACCCAAAGACTTCACCAATTAAGCTAGTCGACACCTACAATTATAAAAATATTTATTTTTCTACCCACAAAAATATAAAGGATAATACTAAAGTAACATGAAAATATGCATCGTGGGGGACATTTCTGTCGTGGATGAATGTCAAAACCGTATATGTTTTCATCGAGATCTCACTTGTATCTTGATGAAAAGCATCCATGGTCTTGACACACATCCATGTCAGAAATATCCCCCACGATGTACATTCATCCACTATTAACAAAGAGTCACGTGTCATTAAAATAGAAATAGTTGCCATAACAAACCAGGAAACCAGGTGGCATTTACGAAGCTCACGTGTGGGTCCCACGAACTGATGACGTGTTTAAACAGATCGTTATCTTAATCGTAACGCTCCCCATGCATCAGCAACCACGTGTTATCCATCGAGTAGTAACACCTTTCGATTTGGACACGTGTCATACTATGGAATAAACAACACTTCATCGCCTCACAACCTTCAAAACCTCTGCGAAAACGACACACGCATCAAATATTTGCTGCGAAAACAACATGGCTTCAACAGAAGAACCCATTGTCTCAAGACTTGACCGCCTTGACCTTATGGTAACACCTCTCTCTCTCTCTAAATATGATCTATTGATCTGTGTGTAGTTTTTAATGGTGAATTGTTTTGTACTGGATCAGTTGAGGCATTTGGAGGAAATGAGAGGGTACAACAGGTCGTCAAGAAGCTCCTATGCATGTGGTGTCCTAACAAGTGATGGAGGAAACTCGTCCGTTAATTCTTCACCCAAGAGTCTTGAGAAGCATTGTAGACCTATTGATGAAGTCGTGATGGAGACCCAAGTCAAGGGCACTCTCATTGACCGTCTTGTTCAAGTAGAGAACCGTGTATTAATGGTACGATCGAAATTAATTTCTTATTAAATTGTAGTTAGACTATATGTTTTATTTTTATTAAAAAAACATTTTTCTAATTAAATATCTTATAAAGATTTTTATATTATTAAGTAGTGGGCCGGGTTAGCGGGATGATGGGGTCCATTGACACCCCTACGGTACTTCTTGACGTGGAAGTGTATGGGAACCATAGATTCTTTTTATCGTGATACGACTGAAAAAGTATCTATGGCTCGTATCCACTTTCACATCAAAAAGTGCGATAAGAGGTTCTAGCTTAAAGTCATTTGAGCAGGATTCAAAATTTATAATGCTGAAGTGACCTCAAGATTGGACCTCACATCGCTTAGGTGAAAGTGTATAGTTGAAAAAGATCAATAGTCCCGTAGCTTTCATGTCAGGGTGTGTGATGTGAGGTACAATCTTGAGGTCATTCTAGCACGACTCTTAAAAAAATATGAGTATCTAAACAATAGGCAATCATTTATAAATGTAACAAGTTAACTTGTTTTAGTCAAATTCATGGAATTTTATGATCTACATACATATGGCACCCGATGATGTATTTAGGCGCTACGTTGACATGTGGTCCATAAAGATAGATGGTCCTCTAGTTTATGTAACCCAATCTCAATATGGGAAAGGTTACATGGACCCAGGGACCATGTAGAGCATGGACCCAGATGTCATGTAGAGAATGGAACGAGGTCTACATTTGGGCTACTCAGACCACGCCGTTTGTCCAAATGACAACTCAACTAGTTGTTTGTGGTCTAAATTGGGTTTGGTAGAAAAAAATCCTTAAAAAAAAGAGCATTTTTTAGTGTTAGATCTTTATTTTAAGAATTGACGATCATTGAACTTCTAGATTTGAAATTTAAAATCAACGATGAAAAAAATCTCTTTTCTTCCATTATGTTTTTTTAGAGTTCATGAAATTTTATGTTTTACATACATGTGACATCCGATGATGTATTTTGATGTCACGTTGACATGTGGTCCATGGAGATAGATGGCCATTCGGTCCATATAACCTAATCTCTCTCTCTCTCATGGACCATATATGAGGTTATATGGACCGAAGGACCATCTATCTTCATGAACCATATGTTAACGTGACGCCTAAAACATCATCAGGTGCCACGTGTATGTAGAGCATGAAATTCTATGAACTCCTAGAAGAACAGAATTGAAAAAAGATATTTTTCACCGTTGGATTTAAATTTTAAATTTAAAAGTTCAATGGACATTAATTTTCATGCTTAAGACTTTCTTTGAGATTTTTTTTTTAAAACCCAATTAAGACGACAAACAAGAGGGCTGAGTTGTCATTTGGACCAACGGGATAGTCCATGTGGCCCAAAACCACCATCAGGTGCCATGTGTATTCAAAGCATGAAATTTTATAAACTTCAAGACAAAAAAAAGCAATTGAATTTTTTTTTAACTGTTGGATTTAAACTTTAAATCAGACAGTTTAGTGGCATTCATTTTCAAAATTCAAGATTTAGCCCAAAAAAAAAAAAGTTTTTTTTCAAGGTTTATTTTCAAACCTAATCTAGACCCCAAATCAAGAGGGATGAGGTGTCATTTGGACCAACATGATAGCTCACATGGCTCAAATGTGGACCTTGATCCATGCTCTACATGGTCCCTTGGACCATGCAACCTTTTCCCATTTAAAATTTCATTTTATTCTTCTAAAGTTGTTAATGAGGTGTTGGAAATGGCAGCTGTGTTTGCACTTAGAGGAAGAAAAGGAGGGAAAGAAGAAGAAAGGAGAGGGGGGAGAGAAGAAAGATCACAAGAAGGGATTGAAACAACTGGTCAAGTCATGTATGAGAGGGAATTCCAAGGCAAAAAGTCACTCATCTTGAATTTTTTTCTTCTTTTTTTTCTTCCCTTATTGTGTGTGTGTATGCGCGAGCGCGTGCGTGCATATGTGTGTCCGCGCACAATAATACAGTCCCAAGAGAATTCTATAGTGTAGATGTGAGAGTCAACTAATTATGTCTCTAAGAAGTTCTTGTATGTGAGAATAAAATGATGCATAATTACTTTCATGCCTAATGATAGGTAGTCTGAGGGACACTGGTTTGGTTTGGTTTAGTTTAGTTTTGTCGGCCGGGCGAAAATGGGTACTTCGGTATAGAAATTATAGATCAAGCCTGATCAGACTGAAAAAAGTCTCCACACCTGCTTTATTAATGGGAGACATAAATTAAGCCAAACAGTTCAATTGAAGGGACATCGATAATGTAGAACAAACCTACGGGTGACCGACACAAATTTTTTTTAAAAAAATTTCGCTTATTGTGGGTATCCCCACCATTCGGGTGAGACTAATCCCACGTCATGCACACCACCCCTTTGGAAAGTCTTACGTGTAACTGGTTGAGCCAAGAGTCAACCGGATTACTAAATAATTATTATGATTAGGGGTGCAACTTAGTTCCGTGTGGGGCCTAATTAGAATAGAACCAACATAGTTCTACCAAATGAGAACCATGCTCGAATCAAATTGCCCATAGAACTAAACCAATAACCTATAAATCCACTTTGAAACAACATATTTTTTTATTAAATAAGTAAATAATAAACGTGAAATTTCACATAATAGATCAGTAATCTATCCACACACACACACACAAGTCTTTGATTTCTCTCTAAATAGAAGTTATTGATCTCCGTTGTAACTCTTAAAAGTAGTAAGTTATTAAGGGTTCGATTCTCAGTTTGGTTCAATCCTATATAAGCCTTGAGAGCAGAACGAAATTGATCGGTTCTCATTTTCTTAACCCAAAATCAAACTGCAATTTTTTGAAACTCGAACCACACCAAGTTGAGGCTATCAATTTGGTTCGATTCTCAATTTAAATCAAGCGAAGTTGTACCCTTAAATATAATCATAATATAGGGTCAAGTTCTAGTGATTCATGAAGAATGACTCGTGAACTAACATGAGTAATAAAAAAATACAACGTATAATGCCAATGGTACAAAACCCAATAATCGAGACATATCCTCAAGATACAAATCATCGAGATGTGATATTTATATACATATAAATCCATACCATACAGTTGGATTTCGTGTTTACACGGTCGAAAATCATTGATTTTCTTGTCCAGAAATTGTTCGTCTTCTGCCTCGAAGATCCCATCTTGGTTCTGATCAGGTTTGCATGTTGAAGGACATGGAATCTTAAAAAAATTTACTCCTAGAAATTTGAAGTTGATGGGTTTTTGTTTGAAAATCAAAGGCTTTTGGATGGTGGTTGAGGTGAGGGGTATTTAGGTCACTTTAACTATTATCTTTGAGAACACCGAGTTCTAGGTGGTACGTCACTAATTTGAAATCACATGGGTGGTATCTTAAATATTTACTAAAGTGTGGGGGGTATGTCTAAATCATCAATATTTGAATCAACTTTCTTATCCCTACTAATTGAGTTTGTCAACATTTTTTGCTTTTTCTGAATCTAAATCTTATCCCATTTGGAATCTTCGCAGAATCTCTGTTTCCTTCCCATGGCATGGTATGAAAGTGAGAGCAGACCAGGAATTTCTAGCTAGGGTTGTCAATGGATTGGATCAAACCCGAAATTCGATCCGCTCTAATCCCATAGTTTCGGGTTTCAATCGATGATTTGAATTTCGATAAGGATCCGATCTGATATCTTATTGGATCAGATATGGATCAACCCTGTCCTGATTTAATATATATAAATTATATTATATTTTTGTTGAGATGTACGGAGTTCATTTAGATTTTGTATATAAAATCGGGTTTGGTTCGATCTGGATCCGATCTGATTGTTAATGGATAGGATCTAGATCTTAATATTGAGTTTCGATATATAAAAAATGATCTGATCTTTATTGGATCGATACCAAATCAACACCAATCTGATCAGAACCCAATCTAGTGACAGTCCTAGTTCTGGCATAAGAAATCCTTTTGTTCCAATAGGCCGATTGAACTTAGGGCTATCAACGGATGCTTATCGATTCAAATATAGTAATATCCGAAATCGAATTCAAAATTTTTATCTGATATCCGAATTTGAATTCAAATTCAACAGATGTTCTAAAACTCTATCCAATTAGAATTCGAATAATTTGCATATTAAAAAGAGCATAACTTTTCCTTATACGGATGATTTTTCATTATTAAAAAAAATTAATTATATATTATTTTATTTGTATGATAAATAAATCAAATAAAATAATATATATTATATATTATTTCGAATCGGATATTATCGGGTTCAAAATGTTAATATCTGAATCCGTATCTGATAAGGATTCGAATATATAAAACTATCTAAATTCGAATTTGATATTCGAAATTTTCGAATAATATCTGATTTTTTAAATTCAAATTCGAATCAGATTCAAATTTTCGACTATCCATTGACATCCCTAATTGAACTGCATGTGTCATGTTCGAGGAATAAGGATAAGGAAAGTCCACGAGAGGTACTGTCGAATCACAAACTATGATCCCAAATTCGAATTGAGCAAATCAAATTGCAATCCATTAGATTTTTTTAATTATTAATTTCAACAAAATTCTAGCAAATGTTTAAAAATAAGAATAATTAAAAAATAATAATAATGGTTACTAGAAGTTGACATCATTAATAGGTTAGCCTCATTTTTGGTGATGGTTCTAACTTTATATGCCACTTGTAAAGCTAAGATAAGCTGACAATAGGTTGGAGACAATATCTTTCAAATCGACAAAACCCTCTCAAGTTAGTTAGGGAAGAATTAAAAGGGAAAATGATTAAAGGAACATAGAGACATGGTGGTTTATTCAATTGGTAATCATCATTTATATCTTATTTTCTATAACTAACTTGTTTCTAGATGAAACTTTTTTAGGGTAATTTTGACATAATCTTTCAAAGATTTGGTGTATATTTGAGGTGTCCCGAGGGTTTTCGAACTATTGACATAACACCCTTGACTATGGTCTTTTGTAAGATATTAACATAAAATGACCAAAACACCCTTATGCCCTATCGTCCTTTTACTCTTTAATTATAACATCCCATAGGATTATTACAAAAGAAAGAGGTCAATCTCCTAATTCAAAGGATTCTATTTTCATATTTTTAGTTGATTTACACGTTAAAATGTAACGAAGTATTTATAGAGCAATTTTCTATTAAATAATCACAATCCAAATCCAAATCACAATCTTAATTAATTTATAAGTTTTGATGATACCATTATTTAATCCAAACTATAGTATTATTATATTCCCTAGTACTAATATTTTTTTTGTTTGATGAAGGGGGTTTTGGACCCGTATGCCCGACTAGCAGGGTGAGGCAATTGGCCTCTTCGAGCACCATATCTCACCCAAATCCATTGGGTACATGCAATACCCCATTGTTCTTCCTCAATTAGTTCCATGGTTAGGGGTCATTGGGGCTGTCGGGCAATATTTTCCTTTTCTTCGAGATTATCTAGACAACATATCGAGGGACATTTGAGAGGGAGAAAGTGATTGAATTTTTTTACCCCTTGTTCCCAGTATACAACGTTAAAAAGCCTATATTTGATGGCCCAAGGCCATTGAATTTCATAAAATTTGAGAGACCAAAGCGTCAAATTTTACATTGTCATTTTTTTTTTTTTTTTTAATGGACCAAAACTGTTAAATTAATGGAGGATGGGAGAAATTTGATGGCTCTAAACCGTTGAATTGGGGATTATAAAAAATTTCAAAGGCCATTGGCCGTCAAATTTTGCTTTCTAACATTTGTGGGCTTTCGCCTATCGAATTTTCTTGTCAAAATTTTCAGTTTTCACATAATGTTACAAGGATAATGGATCAAAGCTTGTAATGGGAACAAGGATCCAATCGCACAAGTAATGAGGTTGTTGTTGAGTTTTCTTGTAAAATTTCAAAGAAGAACCTCCATCCTACCTCCAATGGATTTAACTCCATATAACTTGCTGGAAATTAAACTAAAAGGATGGAAAATAAATTAAATCTTACCCAAAATAGAAAGATTAGAAGAAGAGATTCCAATAGTTCTTCAAGCTTTTGATGCACATTGGGCAGAGTTTCTCTCACTTTCTTTCTGATCTCCCTTATCCATAGGTTCATATATAAGGAGATCTTGCGCATGAAATTACCAAAAGGGCTGAAAATTAATCAGATTGTTTGTTCTTATTAAGCGATCAAAACATTATTTTGGCTTTGTTGCTTCTCTAATTTCTTCCAACTTCTTCAATTATCTCTGTTAATTGTTTGGGCATCCATTAGTGGCAACAAATGTATCTTATTTTAGATACAAACATTAGTAGGCCAAATGCATTATACAACACTCACAAACCACACATATATACCAATTAAGTAGGGATAAATCATTGTGGGTGGCCAATGAAGGAGCTTGAACTCAAGATCTTTCCCCTTTTGGAAGGATGCCTTGACTACTGCCTCCAACGCTCATTGGTTCCAAATACTAATAGTTAGTTAGGTACGTAGCATTAATTCTTCAACCTGGAGGATGTAGACAAGGTGACTCATTCAATATCATTGCAATGTTGAGATTTTGAGCATGGATTGACAATCAAATAAATCAAAGAGCGGAAAGTAACAAGATTTTATCTTAGAGCACGCTATCAAATAAATCAAGGGTTGAATAGGATTGTCAAATTAATCTAAGTTTTCATTCTAGAGGTTGAAGATGTAGAACACTGGAGAGGTGCATGAAGGGTTTGGGCAACAGGTCGAAGATGAGGGCATTTCAATCATTTTCTATTAGTAGATCATAGAACACCACAGTCAAGGGTGTCTTATCAGTTTTAAAAGCTCAGGCATCTCAAATATACAACAAAAATGAAGATTTGCAAAAATTACCCAAATTTCAAATTTGTTTTTTTTAAGAGACTATTGGTTGCTATATTTTTACAAATTAGTGAGTGGAAGAAAGTAATAATTTCTCTTAGGAATCTAACGATTGAATCTAACTACTAACATCATGAGGAAATCCATGTCACTATTAGAACAAAGTGACTAAGCAACTCATATGAATGGCATGGTACCAAGTGGACCTATCAGCTGAGCAATTAAATCCCATTCGAGGAAAATTTTCTACCACAAATCCATGGTTTCATTTGTTTAGAAGGTAATAAGTACTTATTTTAGAGAGAGAGAGAGAGAGAGAGAGAGAGAGAGAGAGAGAGAGAGAAAGATTTTTTCTAAATTTCATCATCAATGGAGGATACAACCTACTCATCTCCACTAATAACAACTTTCAACTCGACATTATTCCTTTTGTACATCTCATAATAACTACAATTTATCATCACCTAACCTTAATAACCAACCCTCACTACATTTGAACATTACTATTCACATTTCTCTTCACAAGTATCATGATTATTGTACCAACTCCAGAGGTGAAATGCCCAAACTACCCTCACTTACAGGAAAATAAGGTACATATACATACAAGTAGTTGTGGTCACCAAAGTACACTGTTTGTGACCTTTATTGCAAACCCTCTTCCCAACATCAAAGTGTTTGTGAATTTGATAATTCATGGCTAAAGGAGACAAGAAGGTTTGACAGACCAAAGGAGACCTATCAAACCAAATGTTTCAGGGTATTTTTGTAATTTTACCCTTCTTCTCTCAGCTTTTCTATGACATGGGTTTGGGTAGTTTTATGGAAAAAGGAAGAAAAAAAAAAGGTTTCTCAACATATCTTCTCTTGGGGGCAAAAAGAGAGAAAAGAAAACATGGGAGGGGGTACTATCCAATTATTCAACTTAGAAATCAAGAAGAGGGAAAGAGGAGACATTTTCCATAAAATCCTCCAAGTCCCATTCCCCCATTCTTAAGTTTTCTCCTTCCCAATAATTCCCTCCTCCAACCATGTTCTCTACTTTGTTATTATTATTGCTGTTGATGATGTTGATGTTATTAATATGGTTGTTATTGTTCATCTTTTCATTGGTATTGTTAGTAATTTTATTCTCTTCTATTCCTATACTCTCTAATGGAGGAACAAATAATTCCCTTTCTAACCCCATGTTACCACTCCCCATGATCCCATGGTCCCCATAGAACCCATCAGCCATGATACTAGCTTGTGTAAAGCATGTGGACCCATTGTATCCAGCAGCGCTAGGCATCTCATAGTTATTCTCAAGCATGGGTAATGGGTCAAACCGGTTGCTCATTAACATAGCTTGCATCGATGTTGATGATGATGATGATGAGTCCATGAACATAGACATGAATTCATGGTCATGTATGGGCATGAACCCTCTTGTGACATCTCTAGGCTCTGATGATGAATCACTTTTGTTTGGTGAATTTGTTGTCGATGAGTTCTTCAGTCTCTTCTTTATTGTCGAATTCCAAAAATTCTTTATTTCATTATCGGTTCGTCCAGGCAAGCGTGCTGCAATCTGTGACCACCTGAATTATTTAGAAAAATTAAGGTTAATTCATATAAAATAAACAACAAAAAAAAAGTGTAATAGAGAAGTTTTCTTTTGTTTTTAAATGCATGGACTGCATGGGTACTTAAGGTATAAACCCTAAACTGAATTAGGTGTATAGTGTCTTTCATTGGAAGGTCAGATATAGAATACGTACATGTCCTTTTCAATTTGTTGTGTTTTCATGAAGAGTATTTTTTTTTCTTCCAAATGAATAAAATACACACCTACTTTTGGACTTATATGCTTTAATTAGAAATTGGACATGTTTAATATTCAAGACCCATGAGTGTAATTGAAGTATCTAACAGTTTCAATTAAAGAGCTGCTTCAATCATTCAAATGTGTGTAAAAAGTATTAAAAGAATTATAATAATAAAAAAAGCACATCCATACAAGACATACATGCATGCATATATGGCATATATATGCATCAAGAAAGGAGTCACCATTTAATTATCTAGCATTCTCTTTCATAAATGACCATCTGTGTGTGTGTGTGTGAGAGAGAGAGAGAGAGACCATCCATACATTCATATGTGTACATCCATCAAGAACTTTTTCATCACCTAATAATAGCCATCTATGTGTGTATGTGTGTGTGTGTGTGTGTGTGTGAGAGAGAGAGAGAGAGGGAGAAACCTGTTTCCAAGGATGGAATGCAAATGGATGATAAGTTCTTCTTCTTGAGGAGAGAATGCACCTCTCTTGAGATCAGGCCTCAAGTAATTAATCCAACGAAGTCTACAACTCTTCCCACACCTTTGCAAGCCAGCATTCCTTGCTACATCACTCCAACAACCTTGCCCATTCCTCACCATATAATTCATAAGCTTATCATCCTCTTCTGGTGACCACAAACCCTTCCTTAGCTTAACATTGTTGTTAGTGTTCATGTTGTTCTTCCCTGGGGCATCAGTAGGCTTCCTCATATCTCAAGCTTTAAAGTCCCTTATCCTGTTTGCCCCAAATGATTTTATGTAGTGGATGTAAGATTTTATAAGTGAAGTTAGAGAGAGAGAGAGAGAGAGAAGGCTTGATGGAGAGGGAATGATGATGGTGATGGTTGTGGGGTTTGCTTAGAATATGGAGAAGAGATATATAGGGAGAGATGAAGGGAGGGAATGGGTTTGTTGTTGTTGTTGTTGGTTGATGGGTCTTGGGGAAAACGGTTTGGAGAGTGACCATAAATAAGAAAAATGAGAAGGATATATAGTCTTCTTGTCTTTGACTCCATTTCTTGTCTTTTTCTTTGCATTTTTCTTCACTCACAAGGTAATCATCATTGAGAGAGAGAGAGAGAGAGAGAGAGAGGAGATGTATTATGTGAAGTTGAAGCAAATATCTTACTTGGTTATAAAACAACTCCCCCCCCCCCCCCCCCCCTCTCTCTCTCTCTCTCATCATTTTCTTCTTTTTTATTTTAGAAAGTGTACTTTCTAATGTGTAAACCCACACGTGCATTAGAGCAAATGTTTCTGATTTTTTCATTTTAGGAAATGGTTCATCTGCGCATTGTGTTTAGATTAAAAGTTTTGATTTTTAGAAATATATCCAAAATTGATAAAAATATGGGTATTATTATCCAAAAATTATGCAACTTGTTAACATCGACAAGTGGAAAGCTGATCTGAGTATACATATATATTTTTTGTTTCAACTAGCAGTTCTTAGTTATTTGTTACCAAAACACTATTTTGAAATTTGAATCACAGTTTAAAAACTTCACTTGAATATCTATCAATTCAAGTCAAATCATTAACTTGTAACTCGAATTGAATGAGTAAAATAAATAGATTAAACTTATAAATATTTTAAAATAAATATAATTTAAGATAAATAATTTTTTTTATATAATCAGATATCCCTATAAACGACAGTGGAATGCCTGTACATTATGTGCATCAGGTAAGTAAGAATTAATGCTCATGTTGGGTATTGAACTCACAACTTACTGGCATTAACCACTTATCGATTCAAAATTGCCATTGATACATAAATTATTTTATTTGTTCTTTACATTAATATCATTTATATAATCATAACTTGATCAAGTTTCTGACTTGATATATTTTCAAATTGAATTAAGGAATTAGGTTCTAGGACCAACCATATGGGTTTTGGGGTTGAGTTAGTCATCCCGACGAAATCCAATCAAGTAAAGTTGAGTCAGTCAAATTTTGAGTTAAATCATCGAGTCTTAATATTATGATTTGAATCACAATATTGTTTCGAGTCATGCCATATATACTTGATGAAAAGTATCTATGTTTTCTACACATTTTCTCGTTGGGATGTGCGATATGAGGTACAATCTTGATATCACTTTAGCATTATTTTATTATTTTTTTAAGCATTAAAAGCACGAGAAGCACTTTCCAAACGCGCTTCAAAATCCAACTTTTTCAACTTCACAAAATTATTAATACCCATCCCTTTCTTTCTCTATCCTTGTCTTCTTTATTTTTGTAGATACTTACGTGTATTCTATGTCACGTGTGAAACCACACGTGCATTAGGGCAAAGTGTACCACTTCGCACACAAAATTCCTTCCCAATGAGGGAATCTTAAGTGTCACCATTATGGTATTACAGGTGGCAAAGTGCTAATCAATCCAGCTTGTTAAAATGTGACAATGCAAGCAATCTTCTCTGTCCAAATCAAGAGCCTTATATTACATAACGTTAAAAGATTAAACAGTTAAAGCCTTGTTTGTTAGTTTGGTGTGTTCAGGGAAAAAAAAAAAACATCTTGTAGTATGGTTGCAAAATTGGTCAATGGGGAGAGCATATTTAGGAGGTGGTTTTTGAGAAGAGTTGTGATAATCTGACTACCCCACATAGCATACTCAATCGACTCTGCTGATGTGACAATTTTGAGATCCGTAGATATGTACTCCTCGGGATGCACGCTTCTCCGGGATACACATTTTTAATGGAGAAGTTTAATTGTGTATCCTAAGAAGTACAGATCTACGGTCCCCAAACTTGTCACGTCAAGGTAGTTGATTGAATATGCCCATGGGATAGTTAGATTATCATGATTCTTTTGAGAAATAACTTTTTTAGATACTTTAATAATTATACTAGAGGTTGTTGAAAATCCATAATTGCAATTTTTGTTGGATTTTCATACGAGTTCGGATCGTATGCACCCAGAGTGAGGATTGAAACCATCCCCCCCACACCCCAATACACACCAAGTAAGCCACAATCCAAGGAATTAGCGCCTAAAATATCTCCTTTAAAAATTTCCTTGGAATAAAGCTTACGTGACATGTATTGCGGTGTGGGTGGAGGACGTCAATCCTCCACCCTGGGTGCATACGATCTGCATTCTTCTCATAAGCACTTCCTAAAGAAATATACTAAACAACTTCTCGCTTTTGATCATTTTTAGCTTCTATGTTTGGTAAGAAATGCAAAGTTGACCAAATCATAATTTTAATTTCTAAAGTGCTTTTGGGGTCCAAAAACATGGTAAACGATTCCAGAAATCATTCCCAAACACTACCTATAGTGATAATAATAAATGGCAACCTATAATTTATATGATAAGAGAAGTTGGTGGTATCATACCAGGCATCTTCCCTTGGTCCAAGCTATCAATTATCTTCAAGATTTGCATTTTATGTATCTCAAGGCACAATCGATGGATAGCCGATAAATGGAAAAGACCTATATAGAAAACTGATGCGTAATACTAGGAAGTCAAGTCATTAACAACCTATTTGGAAGCAGAGATTGGGGGGTAGAAGTTGGGTTTTTTTCTTTGCTTATTGTGAGTATCCCCACCCTTCGATAGTGAGTAATCCCACAGTCACATGCACGCCCCTTCAAAAAGTCCTACATGCAATTGATTGAGTTGAGGGTCAGTCCCAAGAAATTTATTGTTTCATGGGGTTTCGAGCACTTGACCTACCCACGTAAATAGTTATATTTGTGCAAGTTTGAAACTCAACTTAAAAAAGTAGTAATTCTCCAACTCTTCATAACTCTCATTTTTGTTAAGGAGTTACAACTACACATGAGGTGTGATTCATAACTCAACTCATCCTTCTTTTTCTTTTTCACACAACAAAAAATAGGAAGTTTGGGATGCAATTCATATACCAAAAAGATCACCGTATATAACATAAAATTTGTCCCCCGATTCCTTCCAGTTGAGCTTCTCGGTCTGTCATATTCAGCCCAAGCCTAATTGATGAAGAATTGTGGGGAGTAAAAAAAAATTGTTGAATAGGACCCGACATACTATATTTAAGAGGCATGATAATCTGACGCCCCCCTCTGACATACGCCCTCATCACAGAACCGTAGATCATTTGCCTCGGGATACACAAGAAAAGATTTATGATTCTATATATCCCGAGGAAATGATCTACGGTTCTATGATGGAAGTGTATGTCAGAGGGGGGAGTCAGCAATCATTATTCTATATTTAATGATGGAATCATTCACGATAGAACCCGACAGAGACTAAATGATCAATTTCATCATCATCTTTTGTTCCCCAAATAATAAATAGAAAATTAAATAATGCGATTAGCTCATGGATCTACACCATCCAGTTCAAATTGACAAAATAATGTAGTTTGAGTTCCTAGTAACTCCATGTATAGACAATAAAACACTAAAGTTATAATTAATTCTCATTGTCAACTTTCAAAAATATAACTTCGCACGTCACTCTTAATAATACAATTCCACCAAACAAAAACAGACAGTTTTGCAGACATGCTTTTTAAGATGTTAATATTAAGTTGTTGCATTTTTTTTTTTTTTTTTTGTTGCCACCAAAACCCTTTTTTCCAACGTACTTTAATAGGTTGCTTGCATGCAACAAAGTGAAACCATGCTTCGCAACCAAGTATATGGCATTTAGGGCCCATTGGATTCATAAAAATTTTTTTTGCAGAGTTTTGTGCCAAATATAAATATTGTATTAGAAATAACCTAAATGCCATTTTCTTCATCAAAAAAAAAAAAAATTTATGATTTTCTGACTCCCCACCCTCTGACATGCTCCGCCATACTTTCCTGACGTGGCATATGCTCCACCATAGATGTGCAGTTGTATATCCCAAGGAAAAATCTATGATTCTAGCACATGCCACATCAGGAGAAAATCACGACTCAACAACAACAACAAAAAAAAAACCCTTAAATTTTCTTCTCAAAATCACTCGTCTTCAAGCTCTTCACACTTACTAATGAATTATAGTTTGTCGCTGTGATAGAAAATCCTGATTCTGCTACTAGATTATGATTACTTCTATGCTTGCTAGAATTTTTTTGTTTATTCTTATATTAATTCATTAAATATAAGGAATTATTTTTTATTTATAAATAGAATCTATATAATAAAAACTAAGTGGTTTACAGTGACTTGGTGAAAAAACTCTGAAGAAACTTGTTAATAAAGTAACATTAAAAAAGTCTGGAAGAGATGTGTTAATTAATTTATTATAAATAATCATAAATAAATAAATAAATAATTTGCACCCATACTTATAATATCCAAAAACATGACCATGCTACAATATATAAAATTTTAAGGACTTTTTGGAAAAAAGAAAAAAAGGTTATTTCTCACAATTGGATTTTAATCGTTTATGATATCGATGGCCGTCCATTTCATAACCTTCGATAAAGCCTAAAAAAGAGAGTTTTTTTTCCTAAAGCTGATCTATGCCAAGAACTCTTGAGGGATAACGTGTTCTTTTGTCAACATGGTCCCCACGTTCTTAATAAGATTTGTAATTTTATTATAAAATTTCACCACCGTGAAATGATTTTAGTGAAACAAGGTGACAATAGGTCGTGTCATGTTGAGGTAAGGGTATTATTAACATTTAGCGAACTCAAACCCAACCCATTTAATAATCATCTCAAAAACTTAAATCTTAACCCAACCCATTTATTAAATAGATAACCTGACCTGACCCATGTAACCTGTTTCATACAATTTTAATCTTAATTGGAAAAATAAATTCCATTACTAAAAATAAAGTCACACAACCATAAACCCATATCTATCAAAATAAATTAAACATCATAAAATATAAAGTAAGTTTCATAACCAAATTTATGTCTATGAAATAGAAATAATTCGAGAAAAAAGAAATAGACATAAAAATAACATCGTTTTAATTAGGTATTATGCATCAAATCATTATTTAAAAACGGCAAATGTATTATGCATTATCCTCTATATTTTATAAAATTTGAAAAAATATATTATTTCTACAAAATTCTAGTAAAAAAAAATGAATAATTAAAAAAACCCTTAAATAATTGTTGATATTTGAAATTCCTCTTGTATTTCATGATTTAAAACTTCATGCTAACGAAAAAATAACTAAAGTATCAAATTGACATGCTGCTGTTGGAGGAGCTTCAATTGATTTCTTCATGTTCTCATGAATGCGACATACCGCCCAGTCTTCCAACTACCAAAACAAAAAAAACCCATATAAGTTCTCAAGAATTCAATCTCAACAATTACTTATTAACAAACTAGACCGAATCCAAGACAACTTTATAGGTGATGAGTTAGATAGGATTTAAGATAAATTAATTATTGACTTTATTATACATTAGTGGTTAATTAAAAAGAATTCAATTTTAGTAATCTAAAAAGTAAATTAATTAGGAAGAAAAGAAATTCCATGCATTTATTTTCTTCACGTTCCGCAGCCTCGTACAAGAGCTCTCGGTAAATATATTTATTTACATTATGTGAGTCGTTTGAGGCTATCCATGAAAAACACGGATTTCCTAGAAAGATCTGTGTTAGTTTCCTAGATATTTGTACAATATGTTTTCCATATTGGGGCAGCACTCCTAGAATCACAAATGTTGAAGGTAACAATAGAGGTTAAAACTCTACTTACCATTGCAACAACAGTCCACAGATATCAATGGCGACCTCTTTTAGCCACGCCTTTGGATAAAATCCCATTCTCCGCCACAAATTCAACAAATTCGTCAATCAGATAAGGCCAGGCACCCTGTGCATCATAGTTTGATAAAAATGGGTCCACCATCTGCATGAAGAACAATATGGAAAACATCATTAATGTCCCTTTTGAATTAGCATTCGTTAGGTGTACGGCATCTGACATGAACACATCTGTGTGCCTTATGTATGAGCAAAGTTTCCCAAGATTCAAAATATAGTGTGCAGAACTTCCTGATTTGAAGCTGATGAAATGTACAATAGTTCCTGATTGGATGGGTCTCCAGTGGATGTGTATGCCTTCTTTTAAGATAAAATTACAAAAATGGTTTACTATTCAAGTTATTTCCCAAAATGGAAATTCACTATTTTGGTAAACAACTTGTTTTACCAAAACAGTAAAATTTGATATGAACAGTAATTTTTCTAATTTCGGTACCAAAAATACCCTTTTAACTTTGTTTAATAAAACAGTATACATGTACCCCGTTTAAGTAAACAGAGAAATATCACTGCCTGATCATCTAAATTCTTCCATTGTGACGCTTTTCTTTTGAAGCAAACATCATGGTACTAATATCTCCGTGCGATTTCTATATGTTTACTTAAACAAGGGAAGGGATATGTATATTGTTTAATAAAACAAAGCTAAAAGAGTATTTTGATATGAAAATAACTAATTTGCCAAAATGGAAAATTACCGTTCTGGTAAATAAGTTGAATAGTGCACCGTTTTGGTAATTTTTCAATTCCTGGTGCACTTTTTAGTATATTACGCTTCTTTTAATGTCCTCATACTTCTCTAAAAATGGTCATGCCCAACAAAGGTAGTTTAATTGTGTGGGTTCTGATTTGAGTTGAACTATTCAAGTTTGATTTACATCTAACTTACATAGCAATACTTTTTCCCTGAAATTTGTCCGTATCATATGCATTCTATACTTACGTTGCACACATGTTAATACATTTACTCTGTTTAATCTTATTATGCATATTGTGTTTTCAACTATTATCTGGATGTCATTCATGAATGATTTTCATGTATGGGTTGAAGACCTGACTCATGACAGAGAAATTAGGCCTAAAATAGTTGGTCGAGGAAAAAAGCAAGAAGCCAAAATTAATGCTGAAAAACAAAAACATCCCCAGACAATCAAAATTGTTATTTTAAAAATCTTTTTATAGCCATTTGCCAATTTTAGCAACTGTCATTCCTATCAGGGCCTACTAACCTTTAATCCATCAATGTAAATAAGTATGTTCAGGAAAGCTTATTTGTGCAACATGCGAGTGGTGATAAAGCTTGCAAGTGTGCATGAGTATGGCAAATGTATGTTTTGTATCTTACCCTGGAAAATTCAAGGAGTTGAGACCAGGTGTCCCTTGAGATTGCTTTGTTATGCCGGGCCTAGAGATAAAAAAAAGAGAAAAATAATAATCAGTAAGAATATACTAAGGAAAGCATTGCAACACGGACACGAAAGACACTACCATTACCAGTCTGTATCTTATCATCGTTGAATAACAGCAGGATGATAAATTAGGAAAGTTTCATTCATGATTAGCTTTCTAGTTGAAGTATGTTTTTCAAATGTAATACTCTTTTATTAGCTGTATTGATTATTTATTTTGAATTCAGCCTCATGCATTTGCTGAGATTGCTTAGGATTTGGGATCTTGGCATACAAGACCAATGTTTTGAGATATTGAGGTGTGAGGCAAGGCGCTTGATTGGCCAATGCCTCAAAGCGTACACCTCGAGGGGTAAAGCATAAGCCTTACACACATGATGTTTTTAAATAGAGTCGTGATAATATGACACCCCCCTCTGACACATGCCCCCATCACAGAACAGTAAATCATTTGCTCAGGATACTCAAGAAAAGATTTATGGTTTTGCATATCCCAAGGCAAATGATCTACGGTTCTATGACAGTTGTGTGTGTCAGAGGGGGGCATCAGAAAATCATTACACTTTTAAATAAAGAAAATGCTGAAGTAACATTGAAATTGACATTGGTTGGGACATCCCTGACGTGGATGTGTCTGCTAACTATAGAAGCTTTTCATCGAGATATGAGTGAGAAGCATCTATGGTTCTGTGCACACCAATGTCCCAAACAATGTCAATCTCAATGATACTCCAGCACGACTCTTTAAATAATACAAGATATTAAATAACTAATATTAAACAATTGAAAAATTAGGATAGCAACCACATATTCCCTTAACCACCAGGCAAACATACCCAGCCTGATCTAAGCTATAAGGCCCGATCCATGTCATCATCAGTCCTACAATGGACAACAAACTGGAGAACCTTGTCTTCAGACCAAGCTGATCTGATCTGAATCTGACTCTACTGGGTGTTTTAAAAAAATAAAAAACTGTTTGTTGTTCTTATGGTACACTATCTTACATGTACTATAGCATTGAACAATGTACGCAATAGTGACATATTTGGACAATTGGAGGTTTAGACTAAATCTGGCCTATGCAAGACTTGACCCATTTTTTTAAAAGTATAACTTTCATAGTGGACCCAAATAATTAGTATTTTACTTTATCTGATGTTTTCCCGACTTTTTTCCAAAGCTTTTTCTTGCTGAATTATTCCAAAACCCCGACTTTGTCACTATGGTTAGAATAATTACACTCCCTTGTGATACAAAAGGAAAGACAACGGTCTTGAGCCCAATGCTTAATCCTTCAATGGGACTAAGAAATTGATGTGAATTGTAAAAATATGTATCCTGTATCACATCAAACAAAGGATATAACACAGTAACGATACATTCATGTAGAGGCAACAATCCCCAGTTGGATAACACAAGCTGTTTTTGTAAGTCTGCATTGTCTTATAATGTTATGGGTAGTAATGCTACCATAGTCACCAAGTCAGAGTTCAGGAATAAGTAGGCAAGAGAAAAAAAATCAAAAAATTCGGCAACCTCGGGAAAAAAATTCAAGTTAGAGTTAGGACTATGTGATTGTTCCTACTAATGGGTATTGTCATGTTATATCATTAAATACCATATTGAACTATAATAATCAATTGCCAAACCCCATACTGATTTCATCCATGCATGCACAACTAGCAACAAGTCTACAATATAGTCAAGATTTATATTGTTCAAAATATAATTCATCAACTAGTCAAAAACATCAAAATCAATGTCATCGTCATTTACATCATCATTATCTTATGTTTTATTGATAAAATGGTCGAGTATCATCTTCATTAAGGTCATATTCCCTTACTAGTTCATCAATGTCATATTTCATTTTTCCTGATTTAATTGCAAAGTTTGTGATTTAATCGCGAAGTTCATAAAAACTGTCTTATATAAAAGTCGCAATTAAATCGGTAAAGACAAAAAGTCAAGATTTAATCGCAACTTTTTCAATAAGTCAGACTTTAGTGACTATATATGCTACCTGTAAGAACTGGCACCAGTGATCAACCAAAGGCCACTTATTTTCAGCAAATAGTAACCGCCACATTCCGATAGCCGTATCCAGAGCCAAAGACTTCTGTCCCTGCAGCCAATTGAACTAATTTATGAAAATATGCATAAAACATGAAAATTCAAATGGATATGGAGGATCTTGAGGTGGCTTTGCAAGTGCCAGAAATCACATATACATTCACCCAATAAGAAAGAAACGTGGTTTAAAGCTTCTAACCATCTCGGAATGTTTCAACCAAGACATTTCGGGTTTCAGTTGAAACCATGACGAAGCATTGACCCTGAAACATTAAATGTTTCAGGAATGATTCAGAATATCTTGAAATGTTTCTGAATGCCTCCGAATATTTCAAAATGTTTGGTTGAGACCATCTACGGGTTTCTCCTGTCCGAAACATTGTCTCGAATTGGAAAAAAAACAAACTGTCTGAATCCATTGTCTCAAGTTGGAGACTGAAACTGTCACATCTACCATTCCTGATGCTTGTATTATAGAGAGCTGCTATTGGCACCCCAATTTCTCAAATTATTTATTACCCCAATTAAAGATTAAAACACACCATTCAACATTACAAAGGTTTGGCTCAAATTATTACCTCAACATAACAAAACATTATAACACTTGTCAAAAAGAAATTCAGTGATTGTTTACCATTATGATTAGTCCATACAAAATCTTAAACCCAAAAAATGGAAATCTAGCAAAAACTAAAAGAGAGCTTTTATTGGCACCCCAACTTTTACTTATTCTTTACTTATTTTCTTTATTTCTAATTGTGGTGCAATAAGTAAACGTTGGGATGCCAAATAGGAATTCTCATATTATAATGTATCTCAATAAATTTCACCCTCCAATGAACCATATCAAGTCATCCTCCATCAAGGTTTACACAGTACTTGACAAACCCAATACCCTCTGGAATATTCCACTCCAAGAATGTGAGTGGTGATATACCCTACACAGACATTGTAGGCCTTACTCATTAATCAATACTTTATATATATATCAACATTTAGTGCAATAGGTGCAGTATGTAAACTTTGGAGCCATGCCTAAAGGTATTAGACAAGTTTGATCCTAATGCATACTAGCCAAAATAAAAATCTTCACCTAGACAACCAAGATAGACAAAACGACACCAGTCAAAAGTAAGGGAAGAAGCTTATGATAATGAATCAAACAAACAGCATGCATTTAACTCTTAATAATTTTCGAAGTTCTAAATCCCATGTGCATACATGATTTGAAAAAGTTAAATAACTTTTTGTTCAACATATGATAGAAAATCCAAGATGCACATATATTTAATTCAATCAATCATTAAAATGTTTTAACGTAAGAAGATTAACTGATATAACTGTGCTAATATGCTCAATATCTATGACTTTTTCCTTGCCTCCCATTATAGATTCTAGACGTGAACGGCATGTTTGATTAGAGTCATACAAGAAATCAATTACTGGGAAACAAAACCAAATACAAAATTAACCAGTCTTGAGTCAGGCTAATAAACTTAGTCGATCCAGAGTTGAATCAAACACCCATGTGAATAGGGATCAGCTTGGACTTGGTATAAGTAAGTGCTGACTCGTTCAAGTCTGCTTTGAACTCGATGATGAGCTTACATTCGATTTCAACTCATGCTTGACTCAACCTACACTATGTTTTAGCTCTGCCTTGGGATAACTCGAAATCAACCAATCTGATTCAAGATCGCCACCAACCAAGCCAATCGCACTGTCAGAATTTTTAAACCAAATTCTGAGCCTGATTTCGTATTTCATTGAGAAATTAAAATATACAAACAAACTCGACATGGAATCAAAGACAAAAAAAAAGCATTAATCAAAATAGTAGTTCATAAATCACACACCTTTTCTTTAGCCCAGCCAAAAGAAAAATTGTATATCTCACGGAACTTTTCTGAACAAGCAAACAAGGACAAAACATCAACTCAGTAACAAAAATTCAAATTTTCACCTATTATTTCAAAATGTTTGTCCAATATTTTTGTGTGGGGTAATTCCGTAATTCCAAGCTTTTCAATAAATTGTTATCAAAAATAAATATTGTTTCCTGGAGATGATATAAACCTACGTTCATCTTTCAGTTCAGAACGCATAAATTGTATCCTCTCGCGAAACTTCTCAAGTGAATCTACCCTGTCAGCAAAATATGCAGCTTTCAGTGAAATTCATCTATCGCATAGGTTCTAATATTATTGAAATTAAAATCTCATAAGCCAACAATGAAAGTTAGCAACGTCACTTAATTAATATTACCCCAACGCTTGTAATCCACCCATAAACTCCGGCCTGGAAAATTCACACATGGTAGCAGCCTCCATATGCCAGGACACAACCAACTGTGGTAATAATAATAAATAAATAACATGCAATTAAGATCCTTCAGCCAAATCATAAGCTTTTGACAAGATCCTTTTAAAACTTAAATAACAAAAAAAAAAAATCTTTATAAATGAAATGGAGAACCATCATCAAAGCCTTGCCCAAAAAATGTTATACATTTTCTATATTGTAGTTAAAGATGAACTGATATTTTACATCAGTTGTGGGCGCAAAAAATGGCATCAACTTCAAAACCCAACAACTGTCACATTATATCATTGTTTATGTTCAGGAAAAAAAAAAGAACTTTAGCAAGGCTGAGCATTTTTTTTTTAAAGTATACTCCAGATTTAAGCACAAATTGTATGTCCTGTTTTTAGATTGTTCTTTAAAGTTAATATTGAAAATAAAAATAATAATAATTGTTGTTGTTGCTGCTGCTACTGCTGTTTTTGTTATTAGGGGATATTGCCAAAACATATATTTAAAGTCAATTCAATAGAATGAACAATGTTTAGAATATCAATCTCGAGGGACATCTTGACAAGTTGAAACAGAGACGCATCACCCCATCAATGTTGTAAAAGCTAGACAACATAGAGATGACCTGGGACAAAGATATACAAACCCACGGGTATTGTGAGGTTCACCATAAAACCAGATGACTCACTTAAGATGTACAGAGACAACAGGATGATTTAAACCATGAGAAGGAATAAGCTTGTTTATAATACAATCTGCAGCGCTTGAGGTGTTGATTCCTCTCTATCGTGGTGTTGACTCAACAGATCTAAAACAACATTTACTATACTTCAGTGAAACAAACTTCGGTTATTTGTTGATAACTGAAGAAAGCTTCTTCAAATTTGTGAGCATTGACTCTCGCAAACATCAATCATTCTTCTTCTATTTCAGTCTTACTCTCTGTTCTTCAATTTTAGAATCCCATTCTTCTCTTTTTGCAAAATATTATCCATTCTATAATAGCATTGTTCAATCATCTTTCCTTTTCTTCAAAACCATCCAATATTTAAACCCCATGTTTTCCAAAACCCTACTTTATATAGTTTTATAAACAATAGAATACTCTTTCAGCAATCTTTCTTAAACTTCAAAACATTTTTTCCTTCAACATAACTGTAAATTTATTTTCACTTGAAACTTTTATTCCCTACCGTCCTACATGAGGTTATCATAGATGAGTTAGTTGATTTGTTGGCTTCAATAATGATTTTTTTTTATAAGTAGCTTCAATAATGAATAGAGAAGCTATTCTATAGGGAACTCATCTCGCAATATCTTTTCATTTTATTTACTAAGCTACAATTAGTTACCAAAAAAGAAAAAACTGACTGCAGCAACAAAGTGACCCAGGTTGATATGTTAGGTTCTCTAAAAACAATTTCTATCACTTCAAGTCCAAGGTTCTAGTCGACAATGAATTCATCTTGGGACGGACAGAACAAAGCAATTCAGACTACCAAACACACTATAATGCACTAGAAGGTAGCATTTGTAACCGTACATGTATATGAAGGGCTTATTTCTAATTTAAAATCTTAATTATAGTTTTGAAGATTACATAGTAAAAAGGATATTTTGGTAATTTTGAAACTAACCAACGTGATTTTAGTACGTGTGCTCGCAATTTTCTTGTTTTCTCTCATTACAATAGTAAAGGTATACTTTCTTAGATGTACATTCTCTCACTGCCTCCAATGCATTAGCTTTAAATATAATACAACCTACATTGTTCATGCATGCCCCTAATAATCCATAGATTGACCAAAAAGGCATTGATGGAATAGAAGAATTTTGAGAAGAATTCTGTCAAGTCTCTGTGTGAGAGCTTGGCAGGAATTTATCTTAATTAAAAGAGTTAAAAGACAAAAAAGGCCTTACAAAGAATAAATAAATAAATAACTATTACTTCTAAACAATTATGACTCAAAAAGCAACTAGATTATTTCCAATAGGAAGAAAAATAATATACATACCATAACTATATCTTGAGGGTCCACCTGCCAAAGATATCAGGTATTGTTAAAATATGAGGAAAGGACTCCAGACGAGAAAAATAATTAAGGAGAGCACAAATTGTTTGAAAATGGAGTGTTCTTGTTACATATATCTTTATATTTTAGAATTCCAAAAATTCTAAAGTCATGGTTTTACCAACACTTGAGAAAAAGCTACCTGAAGGTCCTTGCAGAGGAGAGTGATGCCATCAGCCATAATCATGTCAACATGAGGATCTAAACAAATTGACAAGTCTATCAGAATGTAGAATATGAAGCACAAAAAAAAAACACTTTTGTCAATGAAGATATAGTGGATTATTAAGCCTTCTCATGCATGACCATATATCTCACATCTAGCACGAAAGAAGTTTCAAAGAATTCAGACCCATTGCTTAAAAGACAGGCTCTGATAAATCTCAGCATGGATTACATGAGAAAAATACTTTCTCAAACTTAAAAGGTTCTGCACACAGCCCTAAGACTAGAAGAAATGAGTGAGCAGGTTCGGCATAGAGAAATTGAAATAGAAATAAGTGCAGCATTAAAAAAAGAGAGCAAAGCATGACTTTATCAAAGGTATGGCATTTAAAATTAGTAGTTGAATCCAAAATAATACAATAGAGGATGCAATGTACGTTCCCCAACAAAATGTCAGTGCAAACAAGAAAACATAAAAAACATGCCTTTATATCCATAGTAAAGCTCCTCGAGATGCCTAGAATTAGTGGAGGTTCTAGTGGATTATTAAGCACACAAAAAACACACTTTTGTCGATGAAGTTATAGTGGATTATTAAGCCTTCTTTTGCATGACCATATATCTCACATGTGACCCGAAAGAAACTTCAAAGAATTCAGATCCATTGCCTAAAAGAAGGGCTCTGATAAATCTCAGCATGGATTACATGAGAAAAAGACTATCTCTAACTTAAGAGGTTCTGCACACAACCCTAAGACTAGAAGAAGTGAGTGAGCATGTTTGGCATAGAGAAATTGAAATAGAAATAAGTGCAGCATTAAAAAAAGAGAGCAAAGCATGACTTTAGCAAAGGTATGGCATTTAAAATTAGTAGTTGAACGCAAAAGAATACAATAGAGGATGTAATGTACGTTCCCCAACAAAATGTCAGTGCAAACAAGAAAATGTAAAAACGTGCCTTTATATCTATAGTAAAGCTCCTCAAGATGTCTAGAATTAGTGGAGGTTCTAATTTGAGGCTGGCTGTAGAATATATCGAAAGCAACTTCAAGATGCCAATCACTGGCCTTCAAAGCCTGAAGAGCAACTTTTTCACTGCACAAAAAAGACGAAGCATTGTTCTGATATATGGTAAAATTGCAAATCAAGGAATGCTCATAAATAATAACTAGGCCAGTTTCTCAGATGAATAAATAATGAATTTCAAGCAAAGTTTACGAACAAAATAGTCGATAAACATCTACTTGTACAAATATAACAATAAAAGATAAAATATTAGCATCACTTGAAATCAAGGTGACTACTAAAAATTGACAAACCTTCTGTCATAAGAAGCAATCTGGAATGAACCCCAACAGACTGCTGTCACTACCTATTTTGCAACATAACTATCGCATTGGAATAATCATAGGGCCTGATATTCATGGCAGTTTCACCAAAAAGGCTTTGTATAGGAAAATGGAGAAGGGAGATTGTCTTTTGGGTGCAGTATGTGGAAAGGACGAAAACGCTTCTAGAATTCTATAACAGAGTTGCCTTAGGGTAGGAAAAGAGACTAGGGTTTGATTTTGGGAGGACTGTTGGTGCGGATCATCGTCCCTAAAAACTCAATTTCCGATCTATATTCTATTTCTTCTAAAAAGTTGTTGCCAATTCTCATTTATGCATCAAACCGTGGGTGAAGGTTCTTGGGATTTTGGTTTCAGGAGAAGTCTTAAATAGCTGAGAGATCGAGTCCATTGTCACCCTTATTAGTAGCATCAATCTCTTCCCTGGCAATCCCGTTGAAGATGACCATTAGGAGTGGGTAGAAAATCGAGATGGAGTCTTTTCAATAAAATTCCCTTGTTCACATTCCTCCATTGGAATTTCCAGCATTAGCAGCGTGGGGACCTGAAGTTATGTCCATGCAGCCTTCTTTGGTTGGTACCACTTTGGGAAAAATATTAGATCCGTGTTCTATGCCAGATTTTGCATTGAATTTTAATTGAAATTTTACACTTACCAAAAAAAAGGATTCTTTCTCATTCCAAGCTTAATTCATTTATGCTGCAAACCTTAAAATTTACAGAACCCAATTATGGAATATGCAATTCAGCCTATCAACTAATATAAATCATCCTTGGATTGTGTTGGAGTATTTTTATAAAAAAATCCTACGAAGAAAACTTCGATCAAAACGGGTGTAGAACTCATAATCTAAGATAATTTCCCATCAATTTATTGTAAGAAGGAAAGAAAAAAATTACTATTAAAAAGGAATGAAAAGAAATATATATAAGAAGTACAGAACTGGCACACCTAGAGTTCGTTGAGTGTCTGAATCTAAAATATGACAGACACATCAAAAACACATACATAAAAAATAAAAACATGTTTAGGGTGGTGGGTACCATAAAGGATGAAAAAAATAAATTAGAAGAACCACCAGATTGATTATTTCCCATGTGTCAATCATGTGCTTATTTTGAATAAGTTGGTTGTAACCACTCATGCAACTCTGTAACAGTTGTAACCATGTATAGCAGTTACTATGTAACTTCCCCTCTGTAATTATATGGTGGAACGAAGTACTCTCTATACTCAAGTACAGAGAAAGAGAGATGCTTTCCACACCTAAGAAACTATGCTCAAGATAAGCTCGGTCCAAAATCCTAATCATGTGTCTTCCTTGGATATAGTACACAACACAAAGGTTATCGTTGCCTATATCCTCCAACAGGGAGAGTTTATGTCTCAAGACATGTTTTTGATGAAAAAATGTTTCCATACACTAATCCTAACTCCATATTTTGTAGCTCTCAAACTCAAGGGGAAATCTCAACCTTTTCTGATTGGTTTGATTCAAACCCAATGAGTACAGATGATGATGCTAGTTGTTCACATTTCAAATCTCTTATTTATACTTCAAGTGATGATAACCCTGTTGTTTTGCAACTTTCATCACATATACTTGATAATCATGCAGAAAAGTCCATGCAACATAGCATTGAGCCTCTATACCTTTTATGTACAAAATGGATTTATCTTCTTAGTTTCTTCTTATAATTCCTTACTTATTGATCGGTTCTTTTAAAACAACACGAAAATCCGAATTCCAAAGTGAATGTCTAACCTTGCTCCGCTTATTGCAATAAATTGTTGAACTTTGTCGCGTTGTACTCTACCCAATTTATGCTGTCAAACAAATAGCCCTCAATTAATTCCTTTTATCAATGGAAATCACACACACAATTTCAAAAAAATAAAATTTAACAAATGCTTTCGACAGGGCAGCAAATTATCACTGATAAAATACCAAAGAAGTGTTTAACATATTGAAATTGATAATAGGATAGTGTAAATCTCCACAAAAAAATGAGGAAATAAATTAAAATTTATTTATTTTCCTAAAATCAAAAGTATATTTGCATGATTGGATCACTATTTTCCACGCGATCCAAGCAGACCCTAATTTTTTCTTTCAAAAATTAAACTGTGGGGCTGTAAACAACAATTTCTAGATAGATAAACAAACCCCAATTTTCCAAATAGTCTGTAAAAAAAAAAAAGGAACTCTCGTATTAACCGAGAGGACAAATTTGAACATAAAACGAACACGAAAATGTATCTAAAATTCAAAATCTGAACTCTAACATTACCAATCATCTCGAATTCAAAAGAGAAACCCATTAATCCAAAAAACAAAAAAATTATATCTGAATGATAAACTGAATAAGAATCCAAAAACAAAATCGAAGTGAATCAAAATCACAACTCAACACGAAATCAGAAACAAGGAACAGATAACTAATTATAGATTTAAGATGAGATTTCTCGCAGATACTGACCATTTTCAGTCCGTTTGAAAAATTAGGGCTCTGAATTTTTATTTTTGTTATTTTTGTTATTTAGTTTTTTTGTTCTCTCTAAGACTCTCACTCGCTTAAGAACCCTAGAGGATGGACGTTTTTTTTTTTTTTTTTTTCCTCCTCCGCTCCTTTTTTTTTAACTTGGGAAAATTACATAAAGAACCCTGGAGGATTGATGGATTTGTTTCCAAATAGTCCCTAAATTTTAGGGGTGCACACAGTTCGATTTTGTTCGGGTTGAGGGTAAAATTGGAATCAAACAGAACTTGATCAATTCTACAAATCCGAAATCGAACTAATTACCCCCTAGAATCGAACCAACCTTCGTTCCGCTCAGTTTGATTCTTGGGTCTCCTAAACATAAATATCAAGACACCAATTATCAAAACTTACGACTAAAAAACTCACGACTACCAATGATTTCAATCAAAAGTTGCAACAAAGAGAATGACATTGGCAATATAATATTAATATTTTTATAATCTCAATCATCTACTTAATAATATGAGTGATTTTTCCAATATTGAAACTCATTAACTGATTAGAGCCATGTAATTTGGACCACACTCAGATTGGTGACTAAATTTGTAAGAATAGAGAAAGCAAACATTGAGAGCTCTTTTTTGTTATATTTAATTTTATTTATTATATATATAATGAATTTGGTTTGGTTTGGTTCAGTTTTAGGATTCCTTGAATCGATAACTGAATCAAATCAATCAGTTTTTCAAAATTGTAAACAAGAACTGAAATGAGGAGCAAAAAAATCAAACCAAATCAATCTGAAATACCTTGGTTCAGTTCAGCTCTCGGTTTGATCCGATCCAATGTGCACCCCTATTAAGTTTTGCACAGTAACTTAATAGGACATTAGTAAAAAAAAAAATATTTCTTAATGATCCTATATTATTGGAGAATTCACTGTTTTTTTATTTATTGTCGAGTTCGCCACTTTTTATTTATTGTCTAACTCGACACTTTTTTTATTTAATGTCGAGTTCACAATTTTTATTGTCTAATTCACCACTTTTTAGTTATTGTCCAACTCGACGCTTTTTGTTTACTGCCAAGTTCACTTATTTTTAATTAAGAAGTGGTGAACTCGACACTAGAAAACCCGACTATTTTCAATTTTCGAGTTTTTTTTTACTAAGATACATGGAAAGATCGACTAAAAACTTGAGATAATGACTTGCTTAAATGATTTCAACCCAAAAGAACCATTATTGACCAATTTTCATCTAAAAAGAAATAAGTAAAGAAATCTACGTTTTTTTACATACATCTTCAAAATGTTTGAAAAAACCCTTGAAAATGGCTTTTTCTTCTTTCTTAAATCCTTTCAAACGGAATGGAGTCTTCGAAATTCGATTGAGATGCCAAAAATCTAATTTTTTAGATGAAAATGATGAGTTCGAAGAGTTAGAGCATTCAATTGTGAGAAATGAGATCACTGTTAAGAAAAGAAAAATTTACTAAATGGACTATTAAGAGATTGCCCAAAACTTAGGGCTATTTAGAAAAAAAATCCCTCCGCCATGGTTTTTTAATTAATTTTCTCTTTTAACTTTCTCAATAATACTATGAAAATACTTGTTTATCATTTTCTTCTTCTTCTTTTTTATGATGGCAGTGTCCGAACTTACGTCCAACTAAGGGGACGGGATAGCTAGGGCCGGAGCCAAGGCATATGGGTCCCTCTCTTGGGCATATGCAACACCAGTACATCACACACACCGAGTAAGTGAGGGTGCGCCATTGCGAATGGCCCCTAGGAAATACTACTTATATTGGGTATCAAACTCCAAACCTACATACTCTCACCGTTTATTGAATCTGAAATTAACTTTCACCATTATCTTACAGATTTTACGAATTTTTTTTCGATAATGGGCCACTCAATCAGTGGGCCTACACAGTACAATACACATGCGTCGGGCCTAATCGAGATTCAAAATCTTAACCCAAGCCACGCTCGTCTAATGATTGGATCAAACTAAATAAAATGCACCCATGTCCAAACCCAACTTATTCTACAAGTATTCGAGCCTATTTTCTGGTTGACCCATTACTCTGAAGGGTTAAAATGCACCCAAATGCATAAGCCATCCAAGTTGATCTTGGTCGGGCCACTCGAGTTGCTTAGACCAACTCGTGTCGGGGTACTCGTACCCTTCTGATGCCATCAACTTCAACTTGTGTAGAATTAGTAGTATAATGTATTAGTTTTCGTATTCTTCTTGTTAGTAATATAGAATCAAAATTATATTGTCAAAAGATAAATATTAATCAAGTATATAATAAAACATAATTGTAAGTCCCTCTTTTGCGGGGGGACATTCTATCCAACTACGATAAACATCTCATTGTGGGGTTCACTTTTTTGTTTTTCCTCTTCACCCTTTTTAATTTTACTATATGTCTGTCATCTTTAGTCCATTTTATTGTTTTTCATTTTTTACCTTTTTACCTAAAAAAAAAATTAATAATACCCTCAACTTTATTTATTTTTTCAATTTTACCCCCTTAATCCTACAGAGGATTATGGCACAAGCAAACTCTAGTCTATATAATAAATCATAACAGTTGTCTTCTCACAATGTTTATCCCTTATAAAGAACAGTTTAGATTCAATCTTACACACATCTTAAGAAATAATTTAAACTTTATTATTTTTTTCCTTCTCTCCATCAAGAAAATCCCTTCAACTTTATTGTCTTTATTCTTCTATCCCTCTTTCAATAATACCCCTACAATTTTTTTATTTTTTTTTTACCCCCTTAACCCCAAAGAGGATGGCAGTGTCGTAAGCATCGACAAACTGTAATGTGTTATATTTCAGGAACAACATATAACTCCATCCGTCCAAAAAACAAGCTTCTCTTTTATAGCATAATCTATTTGTTACCGATTTTGCAGACCCTGTCCAGGAATGTGATGTATCTAAAGAAATTACATTGGACTCAAGTTCAATAGAAGCGCGGTTGGGTAATTATTCATTCGGTGCGAGTGTTTAGAAAGTATTTTTTGAAAAATTAACTTCCTGGATATTTTGATGATTAAATAGTAAGTTTTGGATCTTTTAGTCTTTGACCTAATATTTAATATGCTTTAAGGGCATTTTAACCATTAATTTAAAAAAATAATGATTTTTTTGTCTAAAAATTCTTTAGCTTCAAATTCCTATAAACGTTGGAAGAAAGAAGTTAATCTGGACAACTTCTAGATTTGGGAGAAAGGGGTAAGTCAAACAGTTACCCAACCCCAAATTTAAAAACCATGAAACTCTCAAGAGCCAAAAACATAAGAATTCCCCAACCCCCAAAATGCCACAATAATTATCTCCAACACTCTATCACGATCAATATTTTTTAATAAACAATGGTTCAAGGTTTAAGGTTCTTCAAGGAGATGGGATTCCACCAATTGAGGGTGGGGTTCTAACATCTCGGGAGCATCCATTGGAGAATGATCAACCTTCAAATTATTAAATCTTTTTATAGAAAAATACTTAATTAGTGGTTACTGACAGATAATATGATTAGTGGTTAGCATAAGAAGTATGACTTCATGAGGGTTTGAACCTAGGACATGAGAACAACTCTCCGATCTCCACAAGTCTTACCATTAAATAAGATCAGTGCCAACAAATACAGATTAATTCCACATTGCTTCATTATTGAAGGTGAATCTTCTTCAAGGGAGGTTCGAGTGATAGGTTCCTTCTCTACAATGGATTATGTAAATAGGGGATTAAACCATTTGTTTTCTTCTAAGGTCCACAACTTAGTAGGCAAATCAATGAGATAATGACAACCCAGAAAACTCTACCATGCAAATTATATTAGATTCAGGTTTGGAACCTTTGGTTAACCCATTGAACCATGCAAATTATATTAGATTCAGGTTTAGAACCTTCGGGTTCAAATCGACCCAATCACTCAAAATAATCCATCTCCATCAATAAATTCTGCGTAATTAGTAACGACCATATCAAGCGCTCGCTTACAATCATGATTTTAAAATCTGTATAAAAAGTTGAGACATTTTGCATTGGCCACATCAGCCCTCCACCTGGCAAAGAGGCCCTCCAAATACTGCACAACCCTAAAATAACAAAGAAATGGCCTGCAAGATCCAATATAAGCTAAAACAGTAATATATATTTTTTCCTTTCTGAATCCATATCAGTATACAAAAAAAAAAACCTTCAAAGTTTTCACATCATCACATGTATCTGTATATATACAGTTATTGATGCAATAAAAATTGGGGCAGGACATATGCTGCAGAATCGTCAATCATTATTCGAGATGGTCTACATTTCAAATATAGTTTTGGAGAACCAAGACATGTGACCGATAGTAGTTCTTAGAAATCTGAGCAATTTTTACCTTTTTTTTCAATCATTTTTATATCAAACGTAGTATAATCCTAGAGCCAATTACACCCTCTCGAGTCCATTGTGTCGATCCCCAGCAAGCAAATCCTGCATGAGACATAATAAATAAATAAATATATATATAATTATAGAAACAGTAGAAATTTCTTTAAAGTGAGTAACAAGATCTTAAAAAGCTTTTGAAGGAAAGTAAAGGCTTCTCTAGATAGTATTAATGCATCTGTTAAAGGTTTTTTGTTCTATTGGTGTAAAGCTTTGGAGGAGTTTAGAGTTGTTTTCTACAAGGACTTCATGGGGAGATAGGAGTGGGTTTGTAGATTGTCGTGAGTGGTATCGGGTTTCCTTGTTTTTTGTTTCATTTGTCCTCCTTTGTTGGTCATCTCGACCACGTTTAATTCATTTTGCATTTACTGCTCCCCCCATGACCCAATGTTGAATCTCACTCTACCATTTATGCTGACCCCCCTATGCCCCATCTATAAAAAAAATCCAAATCTAAACTCGGCCCAACGGGGAGATCTTATAACAACCCTTGTTTGCCACCATAAAACACTTCTAAAACCATGGTTTTATCAACCAACTACATGCAAATATCAAGGGACCTCTCCTTGAATATGAGAAGGTTTACACTAGAGCTGTGCTAAACTGACTGAAAAAACAGTCAACAACACTCAACTGATGTGGAATGTGCACAGAACCATATATTTTTCCTCGAGATACACAAGGGTAAAAAATCTATAGTTCTTAGCACATTCCACGTCAGTTGAGTATATTGGAGTGTCTTCTTTTGAGTCAGTTTAATATTATTTTATTGAATATCCTGACAGGCATACCGGACTTGAATGCCATATCTATATCCATCCATGTCAAGTTAGGTTAACATAAGCACCCCAACGCAATTTAAAGATGAGCGAAATACAATAATCATCAAACGATAGGATCCACCGAAACGAATAAAATGTTTCAATGTCCAAGTGTTGAGAGAATAAAGCAAGCATACATTCATTACATATGCTAAGAAGATGGGTTTGATTTCAGTTTTACTTTTACCCACCAAGTGTAAACATCAATAAACGAATAAAACGTTTCAATGTCATGTCAGACGGGCATGTTACCTTGAGCAAAAGTCCAGCATGACACGGGTAAATATACATCTTTTGGCACTTGAAACAGCATATATTTCGTAAATAGTAGCCTGAAAAAAAATGAATGTTTTAACGGATTAGTTGGTACTGGAAATGGCAGATGTTATCTAACAGTAAAAAAGTCCACAACAATTAATGTGATGAGCATAATAAATCTCCTGAGAGGATTGCTTGTAGGGCATAAAATGGGTCAGATTTTATCTGATCTTAGCGGGTTTGGGTCCTTGGAGCTCCGAATAAAAAAAATGGGCAGATGTGGTTTGAAGTCCCATGATCCGTGTTGGATACGGATCCATCCATATATCCACCTAGATCAGAATTATATATTACTTTGGAAATTATATGTTTAGGTTTTTCAAAATATCATTTTCTTCTACTTTAATATAACATAAATTCTAATAAAATAGAATAGCAATTAACAAACAAGTATAAAATTAAAAATGTTGAACCATCCGGAATTATCCAACCCAATTCCAGCAATTTGGTCGGGTCAGATCGGATTAAGTGAATTAAAATGGTTCGTAAATTTAAGTCATGATTCTATGATAGTAGCAGGGTTGCAAGTGATGGATAAACAGAGAGAAGCATTATAGGCCAAAAGCAAAGACAATACTTCTAAACTTAAACTTGAAGCCTTTCAACCAGTTCCCACTTCACCGCATACGCAAGTTACTAAGGAAGTCGGAAAGCCTGAAAAAACAGTGGATTAAAGAACAAACGAAGGAAGTAAAAGGACAGTCAGGTACTGAAAAGCGTTGTTGAGTAAATACCGTGAAAGAATTCACTGAAAATAAAAGGCCAATAAATGATGCAAACCTAATGTCTTTAACTATTATAGTGTTCCCATCTTCAGCTCCAAGATGCCGCAAAGCCACTTCTTCCAAGCGGCCATCACGGAAAGCATGCTGCAACAACACTAAAACCCATGAGACTACAATCTCATCGTAAGCAATCCACTTATAATGCAAAGAAAGGCTTCCAGATTTAAGGAATATATAATCATATGGACTCATTACCCCAAAATCTTCATCTGCTTGGCCACACCTAGTTTCTTAATATTTTTGTAGTTTTTTATATTATATAATTTTTGTTTTGTTTTACTATTATTTGTAATAGTAAAAAAAAAATCAGGATTATATAAATTATGTTATTGGATTTCTTCCCAAAAACTCGTCAACTTCTAACTCCCTAAAATCATATCTCATTCTTGAGTTTTAAAGGTTGAAGAAAAATAGAATCTAGAGGTTCAAAAGGTGGGAAGGGGTCATCAATCAACAATCATCAACTAATTTACCGATTTAGTCCCCTATTTGGGGAATTTTGTGACAATGACACCGATAAATTTGGGGTCCAACTCAAAACCAATTGGCAATGAGTGGAGAGGCCCAAGCGCTTATAAGGAGAGAGACAAGGCAATGAGTGTCCGATGTGGGACTAAACTCAACACACCCCTGCACGTGTGGGCCGGACTAAGCCAAAGCACGTGGAGATATGAACTGGGAGACATGGAGGAGAGAAAAGCCCGCTCTGCTACCATGATAAATTTGGGGGTCCAACTCAAAACCAATTGGCAATGAGTGGAGAGGCCCAGTCGCTTATGAGAAGAGAGACAAGGCAATGAGTGTCAACAGAACCCCCCACCCACCCACCCACAAAAAAACAACAACTAAAAACCAACTCAATTTTTGAAGATGATAGAATCTTGAAATTGAAAGATGGAGCCAAGGAGGGGTTATTGATCAGCAAAACGTTGATTAATTTGCTGATTTAATCAATAAGTCCCTTATTAGGAGAATTGTGTGAAAGTGCCCCCACCAACAAGGTATTTTCATCGTGTCCACAAAAATAAAAAAGAATGGGCATGATCATTGTGACCTATTGGATATTGTATAAAAACCAGTTTGCTTCAAACAGAACCAAATTATTTCAAATTTAACAGTCAAATGTTACAGAATTGTCAGTTCAATCATTGAACCTGCCTGATCTGATTTAAGATACAGGATTTTATTTTCACAGTAAGATATTTGGGAACGAAAAAAATAATTTCTAACCGGGGAGATTCTTATGGCAATCCTATTCTCATTTAGAGATGAAAAAATATAAATAAAATTATTATATAAATGAAATTTTGATTGTTTTGGAAAAATAAATTAATTAGTCATAATTTTAAATTTTCTAACGAATGCAAAATCAGGAATTAATCAACATGGCAAACAGATATTTATGACCAACCCTCAAGGCTCCCATGATTTCCCCTTACTGATCAATAAAAATAAAAAAAAGATTTGACACATGAGGTTTTGCATCTCCTCATCACCTTCCATTTTTTTTTTTTTCTTATAAAGAGATACATAAAATGTTGGAGTTAACAATTCTCAGTAACTTTGTCATCATACCCGTTAACCTTCTCTTTTTGAAACTTTTGCACTACAATTTTCATAAAACCTTTTCTATATCTTCAGATGGTATCATAACTTGATTTTTATGACCTTTATAAGACATACCCAAGTATGTCCAAAAGGTCATTAGTTTTCATAGAACCCAATCTAATACTTCTTCGAATTCTCCTCAACCATATCCTTTAGGTTACCCCCCAAACCAATTGATTAGCCACCAACTTATAAATTTGAGACAAAGCTGAAGCAAAGCCCTTTTTTTTTACTAAATCATTTATTTATTTCATAAGAATTAAAGAAGAACGATAATATGCAAAGAAGATTAAATAAAATAAGTAATAAAGAATGCATCCATAGAATGCCAAAGTGAAATCAATATCAAAGCTAAATGCAGTTACAATCACTCTCCAAAATCTCAATCCAATATCTGTATGCCCCCTCCATATTTTTTTGTAGAGGACTTGATACCCCTCCAAAATTTCCATATTTACTTGGATATCTATGTGGGACAGGATCTTACAAATCAACCTCCTCATCAACAAGGACCTCTTTGTTCCCAATAGATTCCCCTTGTCTAAAAGGTGGATTAGTTTGTTAATCATCTCCTTGTCTACTACAACTTCACTCAGGGAAGATATTGTTTTAAAGTCTTATGTGTAATGCTGTCCTGTAATGCCGACTCTTAAGCAACCATGTAAGATCCTCTTCATTGCCTTCTTTATTGTAAATTTAGTATCAATGGACCTTTCCTTGAATATGAGCAGTTAATGCACCATAACTGGTCCATCTTGGAATATCAACAACAACAAAGCCTCATCCCAAAGTTTTGGGGGCCAGCTAAAAGAATCGTGTTCCCCTATTCCACTATGTCTAGAGTGAACTATAGAAACCCACTTTTTATCTTCAACCTAATAGTAGATCGAATATGGTATCCTTTTATGGCAATTGCTCCCTTTTGAAATCTGGTGTCCTTGGAAAAATCAACTCCCACATTTTCAAGAGAAATAGTCGTATGTCAAGCACATAATTTTGAAGATTAAGTCCACTTTATTGCATTGGGCATCCATTGTTTGTTGTGGTACATGGTGCATTTTCTATGAAGACTCAATTTTCACGTAGAAGAGATTGTATCCAACCTGTCGTAGTTGTTGGTTCATCGGTTAGTTACTTTTTTTTCTTGTCTCACTCTTTCTCTATTTTGCTTATTGTAGCCTTCTTTCTTTTGAAAAAATATTTTTAACAATAAAAACTCAACCATTCCCACTAGCAACAATTCCAACATACATGTCCTTGATAATGTCAACATATCAAGACTCATTTTCTTTCGAACACCCGTTAAATTGATTCTATAGGGACTCTTTTAGTTATTTTTATTTTTATATTAAAACAAAAAAAGATGAAGATAAAAGATTCTCAATATCTTGATAACTTTGGGAATGCAAATAATTGGGTATATTTTGTGAAATACGTCCACATTTAATACTATGATGGAGGAGAGCACGCTCTCTGTAAAAGTAAATAGCTCTTGTACATGATCATATTATTATCTTTTCCATAATAAGTTGTCGAGGCTCTCCCACATACATGGAGAGGTCAATAGTATATCCAACATCTACCCTTCAAATCTTTAATTTTACATTGAAGAATTCCCATTGGAATCGATTTATGGACCTGAAAATCTCGACAGACACGTGTTCTATAGCATGAATTTCAGAATGGAAGCAGAAAAAATAGTATAATAAACCATACAAGTATGAGACCACATTCAGGGTAGCCAAAAAACCAGATTTCGCTAGATATGAAAATTCTTAAGTCAATAAAAATTGAAGTATCCAACAAGTTCGTACCTTGTAGAAACAACTGGTCCCAAACGGACATGACCCGTTTCCAAAGTCAAAATACCTGCAATCAATAGAACTGCAAGGGAAAAATATGTTAGCTCCAAATGTGATCTTATTAATATTCAGATCAAAAAAGCCTTAATTTTCAAATAAGGTAATACGGGTATTAATCTAATTGCAATATCTCTGCATTTAACTTAACATTCCAAAAAATAAAATTATTTGAGAACTAAAACTAAGATGAGGATGAATAAGTGGTACACAAAAAGAATAGCATAGATTTTTACAAAAAATAAATACTACTAGTACAAGAATGCAAGCAAAAGAATAAGATCGTCGCAAAAACAAAGGAAATATGGATCTTTTCAACCATAATATGGAAGACTTAACTTAATGGAAATCAACAACAATGGTTTTATAAGTAGGAAAATAAATTGGGATCCCAAGCTACAACATAGTCCAAAAAGAATCTTAGCACCACATCGTTACGGTTTTCATGGGCATAGGTGCGTCATGAATCACGTATATTGGATCTGTTCGGGATTGGACGCGAGGTTGGATGATCTGATTCCATAAAGATCCAGATCTGAGTCCTAGAACTGATAGGATCCTTGATGTGAAGCACATAATATTATTTGTTTAATGAATTTTATGTATCTCTGATGTAATAGAAGAAAATTTGAAGATATACTCAATTTAACAAAAGACATGGCTTTAGATAGAACAGAATGGAGGAACATGAGCTAACACCAATACTCTCTTCCCTGTTTCTTTTCCAACAAATCCCTTTCACCTTTTCTAGGGGAAAAAAAAAACTTTTCAATTATAGTTGGTTCTATGATTTTAAGAACCCCCTCATCAAACAGAACTTTCTTAGCATAACATGGATCAAATAATAGAAAGTACTCTTGCGATTTCTGTTCAAACAAAATCTTAATATATTAAATCACTTTACAGTATACATACATCTTAAATATCATACTGAGAGAAGGCAGACTAGAAGTGGTTCCACACCAAAATTTGAGTGGCCATAAATGCCCCCACTTTTGTATTTAAATTTAATATAATCAGGGTCATTTTGGTTTAAAAAAACAAGAAAATTGCAACCGACAGCCATACAATCATGTTGCTTAGTTTTCAAAATTACAAAAGAATCTTCTTTTTTACTATGTAATCATAAAAAACCCTTTAATCAATACTCTAAAAACAAATAAGCCCTTTTGACACTTGTTTTTACACATGCCACCTTCTAGTCTCCTATAGTATAAGAAATAAAATGTCCGGAATCATATCAAAGAAAATATCCCAATCAATGGAAAACAAATGAAAATCAATTTACGGTGGTCCCTCTGATGAACACATAAGCACGTAAAAATACTATAAGTACCTGAGTTTCGCTTTATAACTGCCAACTATCTCCTGCTTCTCTTCTTGCGTGGAATACCAAATGACACTAGGAATGACAAAGTACGAGAGTTTTCGACAGATTGGGCAGGCCCTCAGTGCAGAGTTGACATCCATGCCAGAGGTTGGGGAATTACTACGCCAATTCCTAATACATGAAATACAAAACGGATGATCACATTCTGAAAGCAACCCAAACTTCCGTTCCGCAGCCGTGGGCTTTGAAAGAACACGATCCAAGCAAACACTGCACTCTATTTCTTGACTATGTTTTAGAGCTTCAAGGTGTTTCTTCTTCCTCTCACATGTTTTAATGTGCTCCTCTCTTTCCTCGGACCTATACGGATGCAAGCAATATTTTTCACAGGTGGGGCATAAATCTCCATGAATGTGTGGACATCTTTCACCACGAGGACAATCACCCGCGGCAGCAAATGAGCAAATAGGCTGGTCAGCCGGGTCAAAGATTGTGGACTCCACAAAACTTTCATTTTCTACGAAGCCATGATCATCGGAATCTTGATTCCATGCTGGAGTACCCGGAGGGAAGAAAGGTCTACTCAACGCCGAAAGCTCTGGAGAAACACATGAAACTGGATTGGTTTCCCCAGTCAAGAAATTTCTAGGACAGGTGATTTGAATGGAATCTGAAGATATGTGCTGGTGAGTATTTATTGATGACGATGAAAGAGAAGTTTGTGACCGAGAAGGTTTAACATGTTCATATCTGCATCGACTTCCATAAGAGCACACTCCTTTCTGGTAAAAGGTGCATATCTGTGATGATGAACAAGAAGCAGCAATAAATAGAACGAAGAAGAAACATGTGTACCACACACCCAGAAAACGAAACAACAACAACAACAACAAAAAAGCGAGGAGAATTAAAGATTTTTTACATTATTAGCTTGGTCTCTCCAATCATGTGAAAACTCACAGTGATCTCCTTTTAAGCATGCTCCATGTACAAAGAACTTGCAAAGAACCCTGAAATATATAATAATAAGGAAAAGAAAGAACGATAAGGAGACCAATTACATCCTTACAATCTAAAATATGCGTCAGATGCCTAATCGACCTTTTAAGCTCATCCATTTAGGGAGAAATGAATGATCCATGGTGAAACAATGAAATATTATTAATTGAATAAAAGTGGGACTCTATCGCAACCAAGAGAGCATTTTTATAAAATTTTCAAATGCTTCATGTCTATGACCTTAACGAAAGTGTAATTCTCTGTTATCCCATATAGTTTAATTGAGATTCACTAATGACCCAAGAACCCATGAAAGCTTCTGTTTATCAATCAAGTATGAACTTTTGCAAATGCTTCATGTCTAAGACCTAAAAGAAAGTGCAAATTCACTATTATACCAAAGCTTAATTGAGATTCACTAATAACCCAAAAACCCATGAAAACCTAAGACCTAAAAAAAAGTGCCAATTCACTATTATCTCAAAGCTTAATTGAGATTCACTAATAAGCAAATAACTCATGAAAGTCTCTGTTTATCTATCAAGGATGAACTGTTGCACATACTTCATGTCTAAGACCTTAAAGAAAGTGCAAATTCACTATTATCCGATAGATTAATTGAGATTCACTAATAACCCAAAAAACCCATTGAAGCAGAAAATAGACGACAAATTTTACAATTGAACAGAAACCCTATTTAGTGACCATTCAAGATTGAACAAAACTGTGTCAATAAGGGAAATAGCATCCATTCCAATCGATTTTTCAGATTCAAGATCTATCCTATTTTTTTTTATAAACCGCCCATTGAAACAAAATCAACAAAATCCACATTTCTATAACAATGATTTAAAGACTTTCAATTTGAAGATTTGATTTGCATTAATCGGTATTATCGAATCTTCAATTCGATGCCCAAGCTCATAGACTTCCAAATTTCTCAAAAATTTCAAATGTTCTCTCATTTGATAATCAACGAACCATATAAAATGATCAAATAGAACGGATTGAAAATCTGAACCCCTAAATGACAAATTAAGATGGATTTCAGGAAGAAAATAAAGTAATTTTAAACAAAGATGAATTAAGGAAGAAAAAGATCACCTCTTTGACATCGCAAATGAGAATTAAAGAAGAACCACTGTTTCTGCAAATCCAAGATTTCTAGAATTTCCACAAAGAATGAGACTCACCGTCTTCTCTGCATTTCTAGGGTTTTACGAATTGGATGAATCATGCTGTCTTCCTGACAAAGACCGTCTTCTCTAGAATCCAAACCGTTGACTACATCTCGATAGAATCGAACGGTCTAAAGCTAGGGTAAATGTCTTCCTCAGAATAATAACAACATTGTTTTGTTGGTTTGGATTTTAGGGAATTAAACAAAGTTACTCATTTTTCCAATTTATTTCGAAAATGCCCCTCATAAAGCTAAAGAATTTTGCTGTATTTTAAAATACAAAAGCTTGATGTCGTCTTGAAATTTTTTTTTTTTGGCTTGATTGGTAACATTTAGTTTTCTTATTTGATCATTCTTCATCATTAATTATTATTTATATCCATGTAGAATTTTTTTTTATATTTATAAAAGGATATTCTATTGCCACACCAACTTCTGTTAACGCCACCCCAATTCGTATGTCAATCACTAAAGATTAGCACACACTTGGGGTGGTATTAGAAAAAGTTGGTGTGAAAATAGAAGTTTTTTTGATAAATTTAGCTAAAAATTATCTGAGTATATATTGGTAGTTTAGATTTTAGAAAATATTTGAACAACTATTTTTTTAAATAATAACAATAGTATGTCCCCTTGTCCCTTCCCTCCAAAATAATTTTTGAAATTTATGAAAATGCATTAGTAATTGCGACAAATAATAGTTGCAGATAAGAAAATCTATCATTATTGTCCTTATATATTTTTTTTCCCCTCTATTTGTTGCACTATAATTTTATTTTATTTTGCTCTTGGTTGTCCTCAAGAGAGTAAAATGCTGGCTCTACCTTGCATTCTTCTCTAATATATTAATAAGATAACAGAATGACTTGAGTACCCTCATCTCATCCTTTAGTAAATATAATGGATTTATTTTCTTAAAATCATTTATCTTTTATTTTTTTATCAAAAAAAATTATTTTTGTCATCAATCTTAAGATTCTATCTACTAAAATCTTCAAATCTCAAGATGATTAGGATTTTATTTTATTTTAAATGCATAAAATGATATAATTTTGAATAGAAAATTTTAAGATTTTCTATAAAATATTATGAAGTTAAAAACGATGGATTAAAAAATTGAATAAAATAAACGAAATTTGACATAGAGACTAAATACGATGAATTTTTTGAAAAAAATTAAGATTTTTTTGCTAAAAATTGAAGATCTATAAGATAAAACCAAAATCAAGTGTCGGGATTTGGAGGGTAGATCTAGAGATTACCAAATTAGCCACAAATGTTTTTGAGAGCTTCTATTGCAACACCAAAATTTACTAATAACACCCCAAGATGCTTGTTAATTCTCTAGTGATTTACTTGTGATTGGGGTGCTGTTAGCAAAAGTTGATGTGGTAATAGAATCTCTCACGTTTTGTGCTGAGACGTAATTATTAAATCTTTACGTGTCGGTCTCTGCGTGCTTTGCATACGTTTTTCATACGACTACGTCGCATCAAACTACTCGTACTGAGTAGAGTAAGCTATGGAAAAAGGGATGGCATTTTCGCAGTTATATTGAAGTTTCGGGGTTTAGATGTTTCGGAGTTTTAATGCCTCAAATTATATTGTACGGACAATATGCATGAATTCCGGTTCGACCGTACGGGCAGTATTTGCGTGATTACTGTCCATGGATTCAAATATTTTCGATTGAAGGAAAATATTTGCGACCTTATCTCGTGGGGTACATTTTGATCCGAAAAAGCTTTAAAAGTAAAGGGGATCTTATCTTTGATATTAAAATAATGAAAATAAAATAAATAATTTATTATAATATAAATTTTCTTTGGTGGCATTGTGAATGGATATCTTTTTAAATCATTTTCATTTGATAATTTTACAATCCAAAAATGAGTAAAATTATTAATAAATATTATTGATCTATTGTCATAAAATTTTAATTTGTATAATAAGAGACCAATTGATTAAATTAACGAAGTAATTGAAGATGCCATTGTCTTCAACTCTAGTTATGATTCTTCTTCTTCTTTCAAAATCTTATTAAATATATTTATATTTTTTATTTTCTAATAAAAATCTTTTTTTTTTTTTTTTTTCAGGCAATCCATTTTGTTTGACTTCTCGGATTAATTCTTTACCATCCAAGCTTAACATTTTATCACCTTTAACTTTCAAATCTCGAGGGTGCAACTTGGTTTGATTCAAACCGAGAATCGAACCAAACCGATAACGTTGGGTTGGTTTGGTTTCGAACACGTTGCGGTTCGGTTCTAGGTTTAGAAAATGGAGAACCAATCAATTTGGTTCAATTCCAATTCAATGCTTGTATAATAAGAGACCAATTGATTAAATTAACGAAGTAATCGACGATGCCATTGTCTTCAACTCTGGTTATGATTCTTCTTCTTATTTCAAAATCTTATTAAATATATTTGTATTTTTTATTTTCTAATAAGAATTTTTTTTTTCCAGAAAATCCATTTTGTTTGACTTCTCAAATTAAATCTTTACCATCCAAGCTTAACATTTTATCACCTTTAACTTTCAAATCCCGAGGGTGCAACTTGGTCCGATTCAAATCGAGAATCGAACCAAACCGATAGCGTAGAAAATGGAGAACCAATCAATTTGGTTCGATTCGGGTTCAATGCTTGTATAATAAGAGACCAATTGATTAAATTAACAAAGCAATCTTCTTTCAAAATCTTATTAAATATATTTGTATTTTTTATTTTCTAATAAGAATCTTTTTTTTTCTTCCAAGGAATCCATTTTGTTTGACTTGTCGGATTAACTCTTTACCATCCAAGTTTAACATTTTATCACCTTTAACTTTCAAATCTCGAGAATAAGATGGGATTTTAGTAGGGGTGCAACTTGGTCTGATTCAAACTGAGAATTGAACCAAACCGATAACTTTGGGTTGGTTTGGAACAAGTTGTTGTTCGGTTATGAGTTTAGAAAATGGAGAACTGATCAATTTGGTTCGATTCTGATTCAATGCTTGTACAGAACCGAATCAAACTGAGAATCGAACCTTATAAAATAAAATAAATAAATTTATTCAGTTACATGGATTATTTTAGGAGTTAGGACATAAATTAATGACTTCTTTAAGGATAAATTAATGATTTTTTAATGAATAGATTGATGATTTATTTTATATATATTTTTTACTAAAAACATGTCATTTGCAACTGAAGTTATAGGATATTGGCAATCCATGGAACTGAACCAAATTAAACCAAACCGACCTTAGTTCGGTTTGGATTAGTTCAGTTCTATTGGTATTTCGATTCGACTTTGATTCTTATTTAGTGGAATCAACCTATGTTGGTTCGGTTCCAATTTAGCCACAAACCAAATCAAATCGAACTGAGTTGCACTCCTAAATTTTAAGGAGGTTGAAGATGATAGTTTTTTTTTTTTTTAAGAAACCTAGAAGCATCATTTGTATAACCCCTAAAAAAATCAAATCTATTTCAAGACTTTATCAAATTTGTTCAAATTAAACAAAATGAAACCCATGTCGATTAATTAGTCAATTTGAACTTGGTTACTATTTGTCTCACCCATGGTTTCAAAACTCAGTTTGACATCTCATCTATGGACGAGACAATCCAATAGACTCAATTTATATTGAATGATTTATAAATATTTAAATTAAAATAATTATAATTTTGTAATAAAATAAGATATATTAGGAAATGTTTAGTCATAAAATCATATTTTATTATATAATAAATATTTAAAATCAAGATATCGGCCGAGATATTGCGTGTATTGAGACTTGAGACACCATGGGGGCATTTCGGTCACTTCTTGTAAATCCCTAACATAAGACTTCAATCCAAGATGTGGATGTCAAATGACCAAATCACCCCCAACTCTTAACTCATGACATCCATGAAATCTATGTAGATAATGGATAAGGTGCAAATAAAGAAAGAAAGAAGAACCTCATCCACACATCAAATAATCCCCCAAATGGCCTCCATTTTCTCTCCCTTAGCTAGCTTATCTTCCTCAACAACTCTTCCAAAATCTCCACCAAATTCATCTCCATCTAAACCCCAAATCACCCTCTTAGCCCACCCCACTACCACCAAATCCTCCCCAGTTACTATAACCACCACGGCGATTGCTGCCACCGCCGCGGCCTTAATACTATCAACCACTCCTCCATCTTTAGCAGACTCACCAACAACATACAACATTTACTATGGCACGGCTGCTAGTGCCGCCAATTATGGCGGTTTTGGTGGCAATGCAAGTAAGAAAGACTCGGCCGAGTATATTTACGACGTGCCCCAAGGGTGGAAAGAACGACTAGTATCAAAAGTCCAAAAAGGCACTAATGGGACCGATAGCGAATTCTATAACCCAAAGAAAAAGACCGAGAAAGAGTACTTAACCTTCCTTTCGGGGTTCCGAGAATTGGCACCAATGGATGTTATACTAAACAATCTGGCCTTATCGGATGTCGAATTGCAAGATTTGATATCGAGCGCAAACAATGTCCGATCAGAAGAGCGGAAGGACGAGAAGGGACAAGTGTATTACGTGTATGAAATCGATGGGGTTGGCGCGCATAGTTTGATATCGGTGACATGTACCAATAATAAACTTTATGCACATTTTGTTAATGCACCTACACCGGAATGGAACAAGGATCAAGACACCTTGAAGCACATTCATGAGTCGTTTAAAACTATTGGGTCTTTTTAGCAAATCTTGTGACATGGAGAATAAAAGAGAATTTGATATATAAGGTAAAGTTTGGTGATTATCTGATTACTTGTTGGGATATTTGATGTTTATATTTGCTGATATACAATGGGGATTATTTGTTTCACATTTTTTGTTTTGTTAGTCTAAAGTTAGAGAGTTTCTATTGCCACACCAATTTTTACTAACAGCACCCCAAGATGTGTGTTAATTCTATGGTGATTATATGAATTGGGGTGCTGTTAGGAAAAATTGGTATGGCAACACAATATCTCCTAGGAAATAATGGGAGGAAAAATTATTTTCCAAAGAATTGATTTTCCAATTCACCTTCCAAGAAAATGATTCTCCTAATTTAGAATATTATTCTCTCACGCCTAGCCCCGCCCATAGTAACCAAGTTCGGATTCAACAATTATTCGGTGGGAGTTCACTTCGATTTAATTCAAATAGAATCTTGAGCATGAAAGGTGGGAGGGAGCGATTAATCACTTTGATTCAAATAGAATGAAATTATTTCAAAGCTACATTAGTTGGTTTGTCAGTTCGCTCGATTTGAATTTAGATTTGTGGTTAGGGTAGGTAGAGATAATTCGTTTCTTGGTTTGCTTTGGTTTCCTAGATTGGTTCGTTAGTTTGATTCACTTGTCTATATATCTAATTCAAGCATACAAGACATGAGTAAAAGTATAATTTTAAAAAATTCATAGTGAAACACAAATAAATTAATATAATAATCCAAATTTTAAATATATAATAAATTGGTTTGGTTAACCAAATCAATTAAAAAATTGTTGTGAAACGGCATGCTTTGGTTTGTTGAAGCAGCATGCTTTGATTTGTCGAACCCAATCAAAATTAGGTAGGTTTGTTGCTCACTTTATTTTACGAACCCAATCTCAACTGTATCAAGAACTAGTTCAATTCATACAGGTTTGTAGTTTGGACCAGTACCAACGAATTGGGAAATATTGTTTTAAAGAATAGTCGATTGTTACGGACTTGTTGGTTAAATCATTGAAACTGCTTGATCTGATTTAAGATATGGGATTTTGTACTTTTGTTTTCATGAATCACGATAAGATTTTCGGGAAAGAAGAAATAATTTCTAAAATGGGGAGATTTTTTAATAACCAAATCTTAATAATACTAGGATTGGGGGGGGGGGGGGGAATTCACTATCTAATTAGATGACTCAAACTAGAAAAATTATTGAAAATATATTATAGGATATTAAGAGATGAAAATAAAAATAAATTTATTATACAAGTGAAAATTCTATTTTTTGGGAAAAACAAATTAACTAGTCATAGTTTTAAATTTTCTAATAGAGTTGTGCTGGAGTGATCTCAGCGGGGGACACATTGAGGACACCTTGACATGGTGGTGCAAGCATGCTCGTAGGTATGTTTTTTGAGAGCATGTGTGCGCCATCATGTCAAGATGTCCCCGTATATCTCCTACTGAGGTCACTCTAGCATTAATCTTTCTGATAAATGGAAAATCAAGAATTATGATCAATGTGCGAGATAGATCTTTTGTGACCAACACCTCAAGGTTTCCTCGTAAGTGTAAACCATCAAGGCATGGAATGTATCACATTCTTTGCCTAATGTATAGGCAAGAACCCATCTTGCCTTACACATTGCTTCCTTCATGGCATTCCTTCTCTCATTTGGAAGAAACTTAACAAAGGACAAAGATAGATCATTACTATTATAATGAGAGAAGGTCGAATGAGAGTGATTTGGCCGTAAATGCCCCATTTTTTATATTTAAATTTAATATAATCAGGGTCATTTTGATTAAATTCTTTATTATTGTAAGAGATAAGATGGAGTAAGTGGTCGACACCAAAATTTGAGTGGCCATAATGCCCCAATTTTTATATTTAAATTTAATATAATTAGGGTCTTAGTAATAAATAAATAAAAAAACCAAAGAAAATTGCGACCTACAACGATATAATCATGTTACTTAATTTTCAAAATTACACAAGTATAAGTTTTTATTACGTAATCTTCAAAAACCCTTTCATCAATATTTTAAATTACAAACAAACCCTTTTGATACGTGGGCTTTTGTACACGCAACCTTTTGATAATAAATAATGGGTTAGGAACCTAAAAAATCAAAGAAAATTGCAACTTAAAATGGTATAATCACGTTACTTAATTTTCAAAATTACAAAAATATCATTTAATCAATATTTTAAATTACAAATAAACTCTTTTGATATACGGGCTTTCGTACACGCAACCTTGTAATAATAACTAATGGGTTAGGAACCTAATTTATGTCTACAATTATAATGAGAGAAGGCGGAGTAGAAGAAGTTTGACACCAAAATTTTGGATCCCACTATTACCCCCTCCTTTACATCTAAAGTTAACATAATTAAGGTCATTTTCGTCAAAAATCAAGAAAATTACGCTCACTACCCTAGAATCATGTTGTTTAGTCTTCCATAATTCCTTTTTACTATGTAATCTTAAAAATCCCTTTAAAAAATATTTTAAATTACAAAAAAACCATTTTCGTACATGTGTGTTTGCACATGCCACCTTTTAGTTTATATATAAAAAGTGTTACATGGAGTGAAGTAGGGTTGTCAATGGATCGGATCAGACTCAAAGTTCGATCGGAGAAGGATTCAATCCAATATCTTATTGGATCGGATCTGGATTAACTATTTCTCGATCCGGTAATATGTTAGAAAATATATAGATTATATTATATATTTGTTGAGAAGTATGAAGTTTGTTTAGAATTTGTATACAAATTCGAGTTTGAACCGATCCATATCCAATCCTTATTGGATCGATACCAAATCACCCAGATCCATTGACAGCCCTAGACTGAAAGACCATGTAGAGCTTGGACCAAAGTTCTCATTTGGATCACATGGACCGTTACTTCGACCCAAAGGACACCTTGGCCCATTATAAAAAATGTAGGTGCAAAGAGAATTTCAAAATTGTGAGATGGTGTAAAGAGTAAGTGGGTACAAACAAACATGGAAACATGGTTTAAAAATTCGTTTGAGACTGAGACATATCGCCCGAGTTAACTTGGTATCGGTGCTGAATGAGACCAATTCATAAGTCACTTTTTTTTATCGAGATTTAATACCTCACATTCAATTTTTTGATTTTTTGAATGAGACGTCTAAAACGTATTGGAAAACTCGTCCGAGACGGCTCAGTATCAGGCCTGGAAGAGATGAGACGCAAAACCAAGTTTTAAAACCATGGATGGAAATCAATTTCTCTAATGATCGATTTTCAAATAAAATTTATTTTCTATTGAAAACATTATCAATAAAATTATAGAAACCCAAAGGAGGAAGGAGAAGTGGAATCTACAAACAATCTCTTTCTTAGTCCAACCTACTACACATTCTCTCTTCTATAAATCTATCTGTTAATCTCTTAAACTATCAAAAGTATCTTTCCCACCATTTTTAAACTAACGTTCATTTGTTTGTTTAAAAAGCCTTCCACTAAACCTAACCCTTCAATCTCTCTCTCTCTCTCTCTCTCTCAGTGTTTTCTTTCGTCATTCTCTTTGTATTTTTTTTCCTGAATTTTCCACAAAAACAAAACCCTAGTTTCTATAACTTATTTGTGTGTTTCGTGAAATTGGGAGATCAAAATCTGTACTTTCGAGTTTCGAGTTTTAATCTCCATGGATTCTCAAGTAATGGTGGCTCTAGCTCTCTCACTTGTTGGAGGATTCAGCACGTCTATAGGTATGAAATTTGATGAATTTAAATTGAAATTCTGGGGAATTGAGTTCTGCATTTATCCAATTGTTTGAATTATATTATTGGTTTGATTCACTCTAATTTCGTTTTCGAATTTGTAGAACGTATTTTTTCGCTACAGTGATTGAGTTTTTGATGGTTTGGATGCTCATTTGCTTGCTGTTTGTGGTTGTTTTTATGAGATTGTTTAAATTTGATTACAGGGTACTCATTTGTTTTTAAGTATTTTAGCTTAAATTTTCGTGATGAGTGTCAATTTTTTTTTAACTTTTTTGAAATATTTTTTGTTGGAATTCTTACGGGCATGAAACAAAGTTCTTAAATAAATCTATGAGCATTTTATGATTTTTATATTTAATGAGATTTGATGAATTTTAATTGGAATTTGGAGAATAGTGTGTGAATCCTATAGGCAATATCTTTGAAATTGAGCTCTGGATTTATCCAATTCTTTGAATTATATAATTGGTCTGACTCACTATAAATATGGTTTTGTAGCAGTTTTTTGTTTTTATTTTATTTTATAATAATTATAAAGTGATTGGCACAATATTTTGTGGCCTGAGTTTTTGATAGTTTGGATGCTCATTTGCTTGACTGTTCGTGGTTATTGTTATGAAATTAGTTAAATTTGATTACTGGGTACTCATTTGTTTTTAGGTATTTTAGCTCAAATTTTCGTGATGAGTGTCAATTTTTTTGAACTTTTTTGTAATATTAATCTTTTTTTTTTTTGGAATTCTTATGGGCACAAAACAAAGTTTCTTAAATAAATATTTGAATTTGGTTAAAAGTTTTTTCCCCTGTAGTGATCGACATGATATTTTGTCGTTAAGTTTTTGATAGTTTGGATGCTCATTTGCTTGCTGTCTGTGGTTATTGTTATGAGATTAGTTGAATTTGATTACTGGGTACTCATTTGTTTTTAAGTATTTTAGCTCAAACTTTCGTGATGAGTGTCAATTTTTTTGAACTTTTTTGAAATTTTTTTGTTGGAATTCTTACGGGCATGAAACAAAGTTCTTAAATAAATCTATGAGCATTTTATGATTTTTATATTTAATGAGATTTGATGAATTTTAATTGGAATTTGGAGAATAGTGTGTGAATCCTATAGGCAATATCTTTGAAATTGAGCTCTGGATTTATCCAATTCTTTGAATTATATAATTGGTCTGACTCACTATAAATATGGTTTTGTAGCAGTTTTTTGTTTTTATTTTATTTTATAATAATTATAAAGTGATTGGCACAATATTTTGTGGCCTGAGTTTTTGATAGTTTGGATGCTCATTTGCTTGACTGTTCGTGGTTATTGTTATGAAATTAGTTAAATTTGATTACTGGGTACTCAATTGTTTTTAGGTATTTTAGCTCAAATTTTCGTGATGAGTGTCAATTTTTTTGAACTTTTTTGTAATATTAATCTTTTTTTTTTTGGAATTCTTATGGGCACAAAACAAAGTTTCTTAAATAAATATTTGAATTTGTTTAAAAGTTTTTTCCCCTGTAGTGATCGACATGATATTTTGTCGTTAAGTTTTTGATAGTTTGGATGCTCATTTGCTTGCTGTCTGTGGTTATTGTTATGAGATTAGTTGAATTTGATTACTGGGTACTCATTTGTTTTTAAGTATTTTAGCTCAAACTTTCGTGATGAGTGTCAATTTTTTTGAACTTTTTTGAAATATTTTTTGTTGGAATTCTTACGGGCATGAAACAAAGTTCTTAAATAAATCTACGGGCATTTTATGATTTTATATGTAATGAGATTTGATGAATTTTAATTGGAATTTGGAGAATAGTGTGTGAATCATATAGGCAAGATCTTTGAAATTGAGCTCTGGATTTATTCAATTCTTTGAATTATATAATTGGTCTGACTCACTATAAATATGGTTTTGTAGCAGTTTTTATTTTTATTTTTTTATAATAATTATATAGTGATCAGCACAATATTTTGTGGCCTGAGTTTTTGATAGTTTGGATGCTCATTTGCTTGACTGTTCGTGGTTATTGTTATGAATTAGTTAAATTTGATTACTGGGTACTCATTTATTTTTAGGTATTTTAGCTCAAATTTTTGTGATGAGTGTCAATTTTTTTGAACTTTTTTGTAATATTAATTTTTTTTTGGAATTCTTATGGGCACAAAACAGAGTTTATTAAATAAATATTTGAATTTGTAGAAATTTTTTTCCCCTATAGTGATCGACATGACATTTTGTCGTTAAGTTCTTGATAGTTTGGATGCTCATTTGCTTGCTGTCTGTGGTTATTGTAATGAGATTAGTTGAATTTGATTACTGGGTACTCATTTGTTTTTAAGTATTTTAGCTTAAATTTTCGTGATGAGTGTCAATTTTTTTGTAATATTTGTTGTTGGAATTCTTATGGGCACAAAACAAAGTTTCTTAAATAAATATACGAGACTGCACTGCGTGACTAAATGAAAGATTTTCCAAGACAATAATAAGACTAATCATGCTTTGTGGAGCTGACTGATGGGTAGTCAGGAACATGTTAATAGAATGGGCATAGTAGGTTTGACCATTTGAGTAAGTTCAGATAGATCACTGAAAGATTATAATTATTTTGTTTTTGTTACTGAGTGCATTCAAGGGATTTTAGGAATATCCCCAATAGAAGAAAAATAAATAAAGGTCAATTTAGATGGTTTTGGGCCTGTATAATAAAGGTCAATGGTGAAATCGATGATAAGGAGAGATTACATGCAAGTTGACGGCTCTAAAAAGGCTACAAGAAGGTTGGAAACGAATTGGATGGAGGTCGTAAGAAAATACATGAAGAAACATGCCATTTGACAGAATATTTGGATCGGGATAGAGTTGACTGAGATATAGGTTCATGTTGCCGAACTAATATATGGATGAGACATAACTAATTATGATGCCATGTAAATCATTTGCTTTCCCCTAAAACTGAAATGTATCCTAAGTTCCTTTTCACCACCTTCTTTCCCTCTCTAACTTGCAGTAAAATGCATTGTGTTTCCACGTATTTATCTCAGTCTAACTTTAGGAAATCGCTGGCTTTTCTTTCCCTAAGTTTCCGATGGAGTATTGAAAATACTTATCTTATCTGATCGTCACTTGAATTTCAAATTTTAACCTTTTTTTTTCATTTCTCTTTCTTTTTAATTTAAGATTAGGCTCTACTTTATGCTTTATGTTGCCTAAAACATTTTTGAAAATCTCAAACCAAGAATATTTCATAACCATATGTTAGTTTCTTTTTTATTTTGTATACCCTCCAATGTTACCATTTCTTGCAATATTCATTTATTTATGTATTAAAGCAATATTGATAAGAAACATCTTATGATTTTTTTTTCTTCTCTTTTTCACTTGTGTTTTTCTGGTGCAACTAACTGACGTTTGCAAATGAATTGCTCAGGATCTAATGGTTATATTAAATTTTAATAGTGCATAAAATCATCAATACTTGCCTTTATTAATTGGAATTTCTTGGAGTAACTTTTGATTTCCTGATTGATTCATGTTTGCAATGGTGGCACTTGCATGAAGTTAATTACCGATTGATTTGGATGGCCTCTGGAATCTCACTTGTCTTGGCATATTGAACAGGTGCACTTTTTGTAGTTCTTAGCAAGGCTCCCAATTTGAAGATGCTTGGGCTTTTACAGGTGATGCTCAAAGTCTAATTCCTCCATTTGTTAGGCAAACGCATTCAACATTCTACATATGGAACACCAAGATTATATTTCTTGAAAATATGCCATAAGACATAAATTGATACTCTTATTAGAGCAAATTTTAGTTAGTCTTTCCTTATTCTCATTCTGGTCGTTATTTGCAGTGTTTTTAAACCCAAACAAGAGAAGTTTCCAGTCGTTATTCACGAATTCAACCTCTGGATAAATCTAAGCAAACTATAACATCCTACAAAGTCAAGATTAATTTGTAGAAAATAATAAGTAAAAAATAAAAAAGGATGCTTTGAACTGTTTAACCACCTTGAGCTTGAATGTTTTCCAGTTCAACTAGCTAGTTTGGTTTTGATGATCATGAGCTGTTTTGAATAAAATTTTGGGTTGATAGTCACTGGGCTGTTTTAGGCAATGTTTCCCCGATTCAATGGTCTGGTCTGTATTTCAAAATACTGTTTTGAATTTGCTAGTTAAATAATATATTTCTATATTTATAGGGAAAATTGAATGTCACCACCTGACCCTTCCACATTGTGGTTAATTTCTGTGCTAACGTAAAGGTGTTGTCGTTTGGCAAGCCCATGGGGTGCCATCATAGCTGTAGCTAGCCAATGAGGGTGCTATCTGCATGAACATACCCATGAGGATGCCATTTGCATGAACAAGGTCATGAGAGCATCATTATCATCATAGTATTAGGCCCCTAGAGCATTATCATCATGGCCAAGTCCACAAGTGTCACCACACCGTGGTCAAAATTACCATTAACAAGAAGCTTAACACATGAGTGGATATCACCAAATTGGTCCTCTCTACCAAATGGTGTAAGCAAAACAATCTCCATGTCCTTGATAAAACCAATGAGGGACCATACAAACATGCACAATCCTTATTGCTAGCCATGCATGGCAAATGACGCACTACTAGGTTGAAGGAGGATCATCATATTGGTGGCATTCTGTTGAGAAAAAATGGGTTGGCACAGATCATGACTTGCACTTGTTGTATCATTGACGGAACTCTCATTGAGATGCTATGAACTGAGTCGTCCGGAGAAGGGCAATGGGGGCTTTCATAGGACCTTATAGGAGGCTCCACCTAGCAATGTCAGCTAGGCGGAGTAAACTAGTGGTAGCTTTAGGAGTTTGAAGGGATGTCGCTTAACCATCTTTCTCTCTCTACACCTGGACCAATATAAATAGGAAGCTTGGGTGTAGGAGGGGCATTATGCATAGGGAACACAACCAAGTCCTTGGCTTAGCTACTCACCCTTCGATCTCTTTGATCCAAAATGAAGCTTGTCCTCTCATGGCTTGCCCGAGTAGACATCTTCTGATGTGCTGATCCCACCTAACTCGAACACGTAATCTCTTCAATTGGTTAAACACTAGGAGCATTTGTCCAGTTAAGACTTATTGACTCACAATACTTCTAAAATTATAAGATAATGACTTCTTTCTGCATATCTAGGTTTGCCAACGTACCTCCGTGGGTCCTAATACCAGTACTTATTTTCACATCTGAGTTACTTAGCGTGTAACTTTTTTCTTAACTGCTATGATTCTCCATGCAGGGTTTTGCCGCTGGGCTTATGCTGAGCATTTCTTTTCTAGACTTGGCACATAATGCTATAAACTCCATTGGCTTCTTAAAAGGAAACCTTTGGGTAACTATCCTTTCCAAGGCTACGGCAATTTAAATTGATTTGCCGCTGATACATTATTTTACCCACTTTTGTTTTGTTGCTTATTTCTCAGTTCATTTGGTCGTGCAGTTCTTTTCAGGTGTCATTTTCTTTGCCATTGTTGCCAGTTTTATCCCGGAACCAACACTTGCTCCCACTGATAAAAAGGTTTAGCAGACTATTTTCTCATACTGAATCAATGTACTTATTTTATTACTTGAATAGACATTGGAAACCTCTTCTTTTGGCTAAGTGTCTGAAGTTCTACTACTGTTGTGTTTGAAAACCATAGAAAAATGATGATGAAGGGGGTAAGGACATGTTAAAAAAGCATCGCCGTCAAGTTTTATTCAGTGGAATTGTCACGGCGATCGGTATCATTCTTTTGACTTTTCCCCCCCATTGAGTCTCTCTCCCCTACTTTGTGATTAATTTATTGAAATAATGTATGGATATCAATGACTGCTCTGTAATTTTTGGGGTTAGCAGTACACATTATTGCACTCTTTGACATACTTGCAATGAGAAACTTTTGAAATGAAGAATGACCAAGTGATTTTGGATTGTTCAGATTTATTGTGTTCAAATTCAAAAAATATAAATAAAATAAAGAAGCTTTTTCAAATTCCTTTGAAGACCTTTTATTTGTGCACATTTTGAGAGATAAAAGGTTTTTTTTCTCCAAATCCATCGTATTAAGCATCGCTAAAATGTTCTCTTCTTCCGCATACGTATGATGCTCTAATGATCTTTTGGTCCTCTCAATTGTCCTTTCTTTGGTTAGGCATCTATATTTAGCAGGTCACTCATTTCCTAGAACTGAACTCCATCCCTTTCGAGGAAATGGTGGGGCATATGTTGCATTGACAGATTAATAAATTCTAACTACTCATCAAATGAAAAAAAAAGAGAAAAAAAAAGAAAGTAAAAACAAAGAAAGAAGAAACCCAAGCTCTGAATTTTACTATTTGCTGCTTTCTGCTATGTAAACACTGTTCTTATATTGGTTTTGTTTGATTGGGGGACCTTTTAATTATTACAAGTTACAGGAATAAGCTTGCACAATTTTCCCGAGGGAATGGCGGTGTTCCTTGGATCAATGAAGGTACCTTCTAAGTTACCATTTTCTGGGGAGTGATGTGTACTTAATGAACCAAAGTATGTTTAATTATGAATGAAGTTGTTTTCAAGCAAAGCATATTCTCTGCTTAAATGACCTAGAAACTTACTAGAAGTCTATATATATTACTGCACTAGCAGAAATGTGACATTCTACACTACATTGCCTGATGGATATTGATGTGCTACGCCATTAGTTTCTCTTTCACTCATACAGTATTTTTATGTAACCTTTCTAGTCAATGTGGTTGTTGATGGTTATGATTTATAAATTTCTCTGTTTTGTGTAGATAATAATATGGTTACATACTTAGATGCTATACTTCTATTCATCTGGGGATTAGTCATCGTGCAATTCATTATGTGTATTTCTTTAGTTAAAGTTCTTCCCTCCATATTGTCGTTCCATGATATAATTAATTAGCCAAAGCTTTAGATGATATGAGAGCTCTTTAAGAATTGGTCTAGGGATGGGACAAAGAGCAGCAAATTCTACTTCCTATTATTGCCACAGATTTAGGTTAAATAACATATATTTAGGTTAAGTGATGCAACACTTGAAAGATCAAAGTGGTATGGACTTGTTATATTTGATAACCTATTATTCATCGTCGTGATCATCATCAGATTTGGGGTTATCTTCAGTGATGTTTTAGTATTTTGTATAAATAATCCCATTCTTCTTTCCAGATCATGCTTTTTGTCCCTTTGTTGCTTTATCCTATGCAATGCCCACCAGTGGTTTCTAGTAGTGCTTATGGTGGAAGGAACCATACCTTTTCTAAAGAACCACCATATATTGTTTCACCCAACCATATGTTAACATGTTGGTTTATACTCGAGATTTGGTAATTAGCAATCCAATGATATATTCTAGATCTCTAACCTTGATCAACTATGAATCACATATTCTGATGTGGCACGAATCTTTTGTTTGTGAATTCTCTGTTTTAGGGACTTCGGGTCGGTCTTAACTTGGCCTTGGCTATTGCTTTGCACAACATTCCAGAGGTATGTTCAGTAGTTGCCAATATTGAAGCTTTTCTTGAATTAAATCCATGATATGACATCAAGATAAATACTGAATAGGGGCCACTGTACTAGCTGTTATGCCCATGGTTTAAAATATCATATCGATTGAATGTTTCGGTTAATGAAAAAATCAACACAGCATCGGTCAATACATTCGATAGATACCTGATACATTCCCGGAACATTCAATGTTTCAGGGTCAATGTTTCGTATCGGTGTTGGTCAACACCGATATGTATTGACCGACACACATTCTGACATTTTAAACCATGGTTACGCCTTAGGATACTTGTATGAGTTTCTTTTTAACAGGTTGAAATTCTAAAGAATATGATCATTCTGCAGTCTGCCCTATATAGTAAACAAATTATTTAGTGTTCATTATGAACCCCAACATTCTTCTTGATAGAGATCTCTACGGTGTATGTAGAAGTGCAGATCACCTAACAGGAACACAATACAAAGCATCATCATCATCACACCATATCCTAAACATCTTGAGAAAATCCTGTTCATCCGTTCAATTCTATTTAATTCATGTCATGTCTTTGTATATGCTTTCACTGCCTTAATCCACATTTGTATTGGTCTTACTTTCGTTCATGTTCCTTCTCACTGGTGATGTTATGTTGTTATCAATCTTTCTTGCTGACAACTAAACCATTTGAAAATGGCTACCTTATTTCATTACTTGTTGGAGCTACACCTATATTTTCACTATTGTGTTCATTTCTAATTTTATCTTTCTCATCCGTCTCAACATCCTCACTCTGCTTGCTCATTAGATGAGCATGTTGTTTCTTGGTTGCCAACCGATCTAGTTGATAAAACATTGCTGGTCTTTTGTTGTCTTATTAAAAAACACACCTCCACTCTCTCTCCATCCTTATGGATAACCAAGATAGTGCCATTGTTGCTTCTGAGTACTTCTAGACTATCGATTTTTACTAGCACTTACTGAAGCTGCACTACATATCCTTTATCTTGGTACGACTTATTTTAAAGCCCTTGGATTCAAAACAATCCTATACGGTTCCAATTTTACATATACCTCCTTTTTGGTCTAATCAACTCACACTGTACCATCTACAAATCATACAACGAGGGTCTCTCTCTTTGAGAAAATTTGTTTCAACATCTTTGAGAAAATGCATTAATTTTAATTTATTTTTCTTTGTAATTCTTGTAATAAACATGATTATTTTTTAACAAGAGAATATATAATAGAAAAAACCAAGCCAAATGTAGAGATTTTTTTAAAAATTGGGATTAGTGAGAAAATCCTAGCTTGAAAGTGCATTAACTTTTTTTGCTTTCTTATGGATTTATTGGAAAGGACAAAGAGATGAGCAATCGATGAGTATGAATTGAGCAATTCCTTCCAAGAAAATCCATCTTATATGTTTCAAGGGAATTGCATTCCCTAATTAAAGACATCATAAGAAAATTTCTGTGAGCATTTTGAAGCCCTCCGAAGGGTACTTGATGTTGAAGCTTTCTATAACAATAGACCTTAAGCTAGAAAATTGTAGTGTTTTGCAGCCTCCCTGTCAGTTGGATAATTGGAATCTCTCATTTCAGTATGGTCATTGTTATGATATCTTAAGGATTATTTTGCAGGGAGTCGCTGTAGCACTTCCTATCTACTTTGCAACACAAAGGTATTTTTTATTTATTTTTTCCTTTTTCAAGATTGATAGGTGTAAGTGTGAAGATGGGGTTTTGATCCCAGGTCTGTGGCATTACCACACACAGACTTTACCACCTCACCAAGGTGGGATCTTCCATAAAGTTAGTATGTTGTTGATGGACATTTTCTGGAATTAAAGCAATGGGTTGATTCCGTCTCTTTTTATTAGCTAATCAATGAGCTTTGCTATCGTGGCTTTTAAGATATTGATCTTCTTAATCAAAGATCTTACTCTTAGGATTTTCAGGGTTGGACCTTCAGAGGAGATTTTAATTTTTTTAATCTAATGGAAAGTATTGGGAATATTTGTTAAAAATTAGAAAACTGAATTTTCAAGAAATGCTTTGTGTCAAGATATTGTGAAAATCTCTTCAAATTTTTTAGGGAAAAGGAAGAAAATTCAGATTCCTTGTAGATATCTACTATTTTATAAGATATGAAGGGATAAAATAGTAGATATCTACACTGATAAAAAAAAAAGAAGGGATTTTATCAATTCTTGAAAATTTTCTAGAGGTTTTGTGACAGCTAATCTCTTTCGACAAAAAAAAAAAAAAAAAAAGATACAAAAATTTACATAATACTTGCATTGTAAGACCTGTATGGCTGTATCTGATATACCATTTAATGGCTACTTTATTTATATGCCACAGCAAATGGCAAGCGTTCAAGTTGGCAACACTTTCTGGCTTTGCCGAACCCCTTGGTGTGATCATTGTAGGTATGTTGTCCTGCTTTTCAGTGTATGCTTGTACTTCATATTTTCACACCCTTGCTGAATTCCAAAATATTTGGGTTGCTTGCATTTTAGATGGACTTCTCTTGCTAGCCTTGTTTAATATAGAGATAGAGATATGCAAAAGAATTGTCCTGTTAGCTTGAGATGTCGTGATGACTGTACCTAATCATTGATGGTAGTGATCGACTAGCTATGCCATTCTAATAAATCATTTTGCTTCTCTTAAGTGGGGAGTTTATACCTCAAATTGGGCACAAAAGGAGAGGAATAATAATTATAATATCTAAATTTTTTGTTAACCTAAGGGCTTCTTCTGGATGATTGTATTCATCCAATCTATAGACTTTTGTCATATTTTCGGTCATTCGAAAAAATGTGCTAAAATCAGATGTTTACACTTCCAATTTGGCTAACATTTGACTTTATGGGATCTCATAGCTCGGACCAATCGATGATAGGTCTTGATCATAGTAAGCAAAATCTCCATTGAATGTATATATATATATATATATATATATTGAAAAAGCCCACATTTTTTATATAAAGAAAAATGATATAATCCATGGCATTTTGAGAACTCACAATCGCACTCATGAAATATTGAATGATTTGTAACGACCTCATAAATTTAAACAATCTCTCTCTTTCTTTCTCTCTCTCTTCAAATCCCCAATTAAACAAAGTTGTTTCTAACAATCCTTTTTTTTATTCACAAGTAATGCTTTCTAAAGCCTTCTTATGTTTATGCAAGACCTTCCGAAGTGAGAAACATGTTCGTTAGTATTTCTTATGTTTCTACTCTAAAGGAAGAATTTGAAGGTTCTAGTACTTTTGTCATATTGTATAATGGAGTGTGCATATATATATGCATTTATTCTAAAATGCATATTTTGGAATAAAAACTGTATTAAACTCAAACTTCTCATTAATCGACCGTTGACACGTATTTGTGTGCTACTAAAAATGTATTGAACTCGAACTCCTCACTAACCCTTTTTTCACTAATCAATCTTTTGAACTTCTCATCATTTTGACTGATTTTTTGAAAATGAACTTTTTAATCATGATTGTATAAAACTTGCAATTTCCAATATACAAGTTTGTCGTTCCTCGTGTTGTTAACTATTGTCTTGGTCCCTTGCATGAATGCACTGTGTTAGCATGCATTGTTTATAGATGATAATCATGGTAGTCATTGGCTCAGACCAGGTATTTTAGCCTAATCGATGTATGCGTATAGCAAAATCAATGATGCTATCTTCATTGTCACAATTTACAATAATTTTTTCGATATCTCAATTTATTTGAAAATCTAATTAGTTCTTCTGTCAATGCTAATGAAAATCCTTTTTTTGTCCCTTTCAGCCTATCTATTCCCAAGCAGTCTAAGCCCTGAGATTCTCGAGGGCTTGCTCGGAGCAGGTTCTCAATACTATCCCTGCCTCATTTTCTTAAGTGACTTTTGATATATATACACACTAGAGTTTGCTGCCTACGACATGGGAATCCTCTTTAAGGTTTAGGGAGGTAAAAATGGAAAAATAATATAGTTGGAGCGGTATTATTAAAAAAATTGGAGGTTAAGGCAGGTAAAAGAGGAAAAATAATAAAGTTGGAGAGGTATTATTAAGAAAGGGGGAAATGAAGAAAGAAAATTAAAGTAGGTTAAAGGGGTAAAGAGGAAAGATAGTAAACTTAGAGGGGTATTATTGAAAAGGGGGTAAAAGAGGAAAGATAGTAAAATTGGACAGATATTATTGAAAAAAGGTAGGGGGGGAGGAGAGGAAATACAGTAAAGTTGAATGGGTGAAAACAAAAGGCACTAAAATAAGTAGAGTGGACCCCACAAAACTGTAGTTGGATGGGACTTTTGTCCCATATAAAACTATAGCAAAGTGGGTCCTACAATTGTGTTTTATTATATAGATATGGGTCGGGATCGAGGGACAATTATTTGTTACAATGATTTTTACAACATCGCCCAGATGTCGTCCATTTTTTCATTGTTCACCATCAGATCTTGTAGTCCCCTGATCCCAATCCTGTATAATCCGTTTCTCTTACACAAATTAAAATTTTTTTTTCTTCATGCAGTTGGTGGAGTGATGGCCTTCCTCACCTTGCATGAAATGCTGCCCTTGGCGTTCGATTATGCTGGGCAGAAGCAAGCTGTCAAGGCTGTATTCCTTGGAATGGCTTTCATGTCCGCTAGGTAATTCAGTTCATTACAAAGAGAAAATCATTGGAAGGCTTATGCATTTAGTTTGAATCCAAATGAAAATGACTAAATGATCCCAATTTAGATTTGGAAAGGATGTGGAACTGATTCGGTGTGGATTTGAGAACTATGCTTAAAATGGAATTATCATAGAGAGCTGCTATGGCACCCCAACTTTTAATTATTACACCCCAATCTCTTAAATTATTTATCACACCCCAACTAAAAATTAAAACACACTCTTCAAATGTTACAAAGGTTTGGCTCAAATTATAATTTCAACATTACAAAACATTATAACACTCGTTGAAACAATTTCAGTAGTTGTTTCCAATTATGATTAGGCTCATATAAAATTTAAAAACCCAAAAACTATAAATCTAGCAAAAAAAGAAAAAAGAGAGAGAGTTTCTATTAGCACCCCAACTTTTACTTAATCTCAACCATTCACTTATTTTCTTCATTTTTAATTGGGGTGTAATAAGCAAAATTTGGAGTGCCACTAGAAACTCTCTTATCCTATATGGGTACAGCAGATGTATGAATCCTAGATTGATTTAGGTAAATAACTTTGTTGCTATTGAGAAACAATCAGAACAATCCTAGATAAGAATATAAATAAATTCCTACCTAAGTAACCTTGTCAGTTTGCCGAGTTTCATGAATTCCTTTCCTCCAACTATAATCTTACTCTTCTGATGTTTCCACAGCCTATATTTTCTCGAGATCAGCTTGCCGAAGGAGATGAGCTTGTAGATACAGATTCCAGAGCCTTTGCATATATGCAAAACAATCATCGCAGGTTCTTGCTTTGCCGATTAATTTCATTTACTCAAGGTTTCAAGAACTTGTGTACTATTCACTGCATGCTTGTGTAGAAGGAAAGTGGCATCAATAATGGGAAATAAGAGAAAAAAAAAAGCTTGTAGATATTATACTTCAATGACTTGGTTATTAATAATGCCTTCTAAAATTTTATGGTAATCAGCCTCATTACTATGCCTTGCATACTGGAAATTATCTTGATGAATTAACTGTTGAAATTCCTTTAGGTATGTAGACATGTAGTACCAATAGTAATTAATCACAATAAATCTATATATATATATATAGAAAAGGCACTAAAATAAGTTTGGCAGCCAATGTTAAGGAGCCAACATGGAGCCAACGATTTGTCCTATAAGGCTTAAAAGTTTCGGATTGAGCTGATTTTTTGTGAGGATGATCTGCATGATGAGGATATCATTCTCACAAAAAATCGGTCCAATCTGAACCTTCTAACCCCATCAAAAGTGGTTGGAATTCTGGACCGTTGATTTTTTACCGATAATTTGTAAACCAATTTTGATGGATTTAGAAGTTTCAGATTGAGATGATTTTTTGTGAGGATCCGAAACTTTTAAACCCTATAGGACAAAATTGGCTCCCTATCGTTGGCTGCCGAATGACACCCTATATATATTAAATTGGGTGATTGAAAAAAAAAAATGAAGAATGTGTTGTCTTTGAGAGGGGTTTTTTTTTTTTTTCCTTTTAAAGGATCAAAACATCAACTCTGATGAGAGATTTTTATATTGGAGAACCAAAACTACATGATCTTAGTATTGTTTGAAGAGTAGTTTTGAAGAACTGGGTTTACTCAAGAAGTTTTTTCATAATAACTTCTCTGATTTCCTTTCATTTTTGGCAACCCCTATGTAGTCTATGGAACCCCAAATGAATCATTTTACCTCCATTTTGTTCTACCAAAGTCACAATCCCTTCAGATTGTGAGATTGATCTCTCTTTATTGGGCTCCTTCATTTTACATGCTGATTTGAATCACTTTTCCTACTTTAAGATTCTCTTATAAGACACAGGTTTGTGATTCCTAGCAACTTCAGTGTGCATGATTGTCAAGATTGCACTTACAATGTTCCTACTAATTCCCTTTTATGTAACCATCACTCTCATTTGGTATTTATCTTATGAGAAGGAGTCTTCTACTTGGCATGATATCAAAGTGCCAGATCCGTATAGGTCACGGGTTTGATTCTTTCCACCCTTATGGGTTAAGGGGAGTGTATATTTCCTTCCACCCACGTGTCTCATACCCCAGTTAAGTCCTGTGACCCTCTATATTCATAGTTCTCCCCCCTCTCAAACACATTGGTCTTTTGGAATAGTTGGTTGGTTAACATGGTATTAGAGCGTTAGGTTCGTATAGGGCACGGGTTCAACTCTTTCCACCCTTATGGGTGAGGGGGAGTGTCGATTGTATATTTTGCTCCACTCTTAGGTGTGTTGTACCCCAGTTAAGCTCCGTGACTCTCTTATATTCATAGTTCTCCCCCTTTCCAACACATTCGTCTTTGGGAGTGGCTGGTTAACATGGTATCAGAGCACTAGGTTTTTATAGGTCACGTGTTCGACTCTTTCCACCTTTATGGGTGAGGGGGAGTGTAGAGTGTATATTTTCCTCCACTCTTAGGTGTGTCGTACCCCAGTTAAGCCCCATGACTCTCTTATATTCATAGTTCTCCCTTTTTCCAACACATTTGTCTTTGGGAGTGGTAGTTTAGTTAACATGGTATCTGAGCACTAGGTTTTTATAGGTCACGTGTTCGACTCTTTCCACCTTTATGGGTGAGGGGGAGTATTGAGTGTATATTTTCCTCTACTCTCAGGTGTGTCGTACCCCAATTAGGCCCTGCGACTCTCTTATAAGTCATAGGTTCGATTATTTCCACCCTTATGGGTGAGGGGGAGTGTTGATGTATATTTTCAACCACTCTCAGGTGTGTCATACCTCAATTAAGCCCTATTACCCTTTTATATTCATAGTTCTCCCCAAAGCTCTCCGTCCAGGGAAGTGTTGTGTATATTTTCTTCCGCTCTCAGGTGTGTCATACCCAAGTTAATCCCCGTGACCCTCTTATATTCATAGTTCTGCCCCTCCAACTGATCGGTCTTTTGGAGGAGTTGGTTGGTTAACACTCTGAAATCCAACTCACGCTTTTGCTTCTGATCATGATGGGCTTAGGATTGGATTTTGATTTTTAGGCCTCAGGACATTACGGTCTGGCCCAAACCCATCCTTGCCTGGCCCATTGACAATCCTAATGATACACCTTATCCAAATATTAGGGTTTGCAACATGAATATAAGAGGGGTAGAACTTTTTATCACACCAATTAAAGATTAGAACACTCTTTAAACATTACAAAGGTTTGGCTCAAATTATATTGTCAACATCACAAAACATTACAAGACACGTTCAAACAATTTTAGTAGTTGTGTACAATTATGATTAGGTTCATATAAAATCCTAAACCCGAAAAAATAGAAATCTAATAATATAAAAAACAAGAAAGTTTCTAACACCCCAAATTTTACTTATTCTCAACCATTCATTCACTTATTTTCTTTATTTTTACTTGGGGTGTAATAAGTAAGAGTTCGGTTGCCAATAGTAGCTCTCTAAAATGAGAAGGGAAATGGAGTGTTTGGTTTGAAGGACACAATACTAAGACCTTGGATGCAAGTACAGTTTATCCAAAGAAATGGGAGAAATGCTTAGCCCATAAGAGTAGGACTCGCAACGGATCAGTACCGGATCAATACCACTCCAATACCAATCCGAATTTTTTAAACATGTACCCGATCCGAATGGAATAATGAATATGTGAATCGAATTCGATCCATTTCATTTCATCCTTAATCCAAAACCGATCCGAACACATACCTTATTTTAAAATGATCAATGTTCATAAAATTTTAAAAAATCTACTCTCCAACTACAAATATAGAGGGAAACCAAAAAGATTAAAATATTTTATCTATATGTATTTATATGAAATCAAGAATAATAAAAAAAATTATTCAAATATATTCCAATCAGATTTTTTTCAGAGTGGATTGGGGTAGATCTGAATCCAATTCGAAATTGTTTTGGATATAAGATTCCAATCTGGATCCCATCTGAAAATCTGATATTTCATGTTTTTTTTTTTTGGGAGAGGGGGGGGATCGGAATGGTTCGGACATTGGGTATATTTCGGATCATTGCCAGCCCTAAATAAGAGGATCTTATGAATCACCATTATAGGCCCAAATGTTTAGGCTCATGCCTGGAACCAATAGTTGTGCTGGGCATATTTTTTGTAAACCTTGAGCCCAAGACTAGCCCATCTATCTAGCAGATCCTATAAATCAAGTCTCAGCCTCAAAATATAACTTAGGTATGGGTCCACAGCACTTGACCTAAAATCTGATCTCCTACCGCCCGTACATGAGCCCGTCACACACAACGTGAAAAAAACTCATATTCGATGGCCCAAGGTCGTAAAATTTCGTAAAATTTGATGGATCAGTGCGTCAAAAATTTCATTATCGAATTTTTTCTTCTGATGGGTCAAAACTGTCAAATTAATAGAGGATGGGAGAAATTCAACGGCTCTAGGTCGTTGAATGTAGGGAACATCACAAATTACGATGACCTTAAGCCGTCGAATTTTGGTTTCTAAAATTCATGGGCCTTGACCCGTTGAATTTTCCAGTTTTCACATAGTGACACCACGTGCGATGCAAATCCATATCTTGTAATTTAAAATTATAAAAAATAACAAAAATACGCGAAACTTACGTCATGGCACGACATCGTCTCCCCATATGTAGCCTGTCATGATCTTTTAATAAATATTTCAAAATCTTTCATTTAAGAAGTTAGGGAATTCTAATTCCATATATACAACCCATGTAACTTTGAAAAGAAATTATATGTTAAATCATTAAAAGTGACCCTTTTTCGATCTCTTTAATTGTTATAAGAATTCAATTCAGAATATAATTGTAATAGCTGTGAATTCAACTTCCAAACATGTCAAATATGAAACACAAATCATTAAAAAGAGATCCATGGGATTAATTTTGTCTACTCCTTTCTTTCCTTCAGCTTTATGAGATTGGATTCTTCAAAGTTCAATATGGGAATGAATGTTAGTAGAGAGGATATAAAGACACCTACACTTAAAGCAAAAAAGAAGAAAAAAAAAATATTGTTTTACAGCTAAAGGAGAAAGTAAGAAACAAAATCTTTTTCAAACTTTATTGGGAAGTGGAAATCCTATTAATACATAAACCAACTTTACCCTAGATTGAATGTGCACCTCAAAATCTATATCTAAAGCAACCCCAACAAAATATAGAAAGAGTTTGCAAAGATTTGGTCAAATAGGAAAAAAATAAAAGCTAGGAAAGATATTATAAGAATAATTTTGACAAATTCTTTTACTTTTTTTTATCATTATAGTAGATATATATACTCCATAGTTTATTAAGGTTTGGTAAGAATCTTATACAAATAACTAGTTGACTCAATGTATTTGATGTTTTTCACTTTTAGTTTGTAACTTCTTAAATAAGAAAGAGATATGAAGTCACATGCCTTGACAAAAGATATAACTCTGGATAGAGTTGAATGGCGGAAAATGATTCGAGTTGCCAACCCTTATAATTGTGATAAAGTATAGGACATGAGTGACACTATAACGAACACCTAATAATCAAAGTCAGAAAGAGAACGATAGTTAGAAAATTTTCCTCTTTATAACTAAATTAAAGAAATACTAATAGAAGATTGGAAATGAAAGTATTCGAACCCCTTCCTTAAAACAAGAGGTTCCCTTTTATTTGTAGTTAATCCCATAAAGTGCGATAAATAAATGTGCTATGCTTGGGTGTAGGTTGTAGGAAAAATAAGCTTCGGCTTAGATGGAATCTTGTGTCCTAGTCCATTAAAATAATTATTGATCTACGCTAATGATGCAACGAGAAACAATAAAAGATTAATAAAATCTAGAATCCAATAGAAAATAACTATTAAAGAGAAATTTTATTAAATTAAAGATGATCTCTACATTGTAGTTACATTCCCTTTTATAGAAGAAAAGTTTTAATCATAGTAAAACACAAAAAATAGTAAAAATAACTTAAAATGAACCAAGCATGAAAATATAAATTACTTAATCCTAAAAGGGAGAATTGATGATTCGTAATTCTGACTTCTAAAGCTAAAGTTATTAACAAAACAAAACATTCCTAAAATAGAATATTTGCCTAAAACAAAGGTTTAACGAAGGAATCAGGCCTAAATGTGAAAAATCCATGGCAAATCATGGATCTTGAAGATCTCAACGATTCTATTCAAGAATGGGTCTCGTTGACTAATTCCGACTTCGGGGCTCATGATTTCTTCTAGTGTTTTTTGCCTTTTTGTTTTTGGTGATCATCACGCTCCACGAAATCCTTTGTCATTTGTTCCATATTAGGCTTACAACATTTGTTCCTATTTACAATAATTGTGTATGCTCTACTTGGGTAAGTCTGTGCTTATTAATCGAGAATGCGTTGAACATCCTACAGGGTCTAAAAATTTCTTTCATGGACAAGTTCTTCAGGCATTCCTTTTCTAGGTATAAGCCAAAAAGTTCTTAAAAAAAAAAAGAGGACCAGTAAAAATGACGTGGTTGGAGCTAATAAAAAATAATATAAGGACATATTTATCCTAAATGATTTTATTTATTTATTGGACTTGGTAAACATGCCATGTGTGATCCTGATATTTATACATATATTTTCATCTTAAAAAAGGATTGAATGTTTTTGTTTGATAAACATTTACATTATTTGTCGGATAACAAGAGTCATAATATAATTCTCATTCATGTTAGGAAGTGTTGAAGTTTTTACAACCAATATGATGTAACCCACTCCTCCTTTACCCGAGCTTTGGATCGACAAGGAAGTATCAAAGAAATAATATTTAGATGGACTTTTCAATAGAAGAGATTAGTCAAAATTCAATCTGTTCTGATTTGATGATAACTTTGGATCAAGATTGAGGATTTGGAATCCAATAACAATTTAATCCTATTTATACATCGAATAAATTCTGAATCCACCATGTCTAGATTTGATTAGATACAAGCCATTATTCTTGAGTCCATAGTTCCCAACCTTACTTTTAAATATATGATGTATATAATCAATCATATTTGATATGATCCAGACCTAATCTAATTTTTCCATCATATTGGATATGCAAATGTTGAGACCTTACTAGCATAGTAACAAAGTCGAGTTTCGGGAATAATTCCACAAGAGAAAACTTCATAAAAAAGTCGACAAAATCAGGAAAACATCTGATAAAATATATATTTTTTAAATATAAAAATATCTATTTCATATATTAAATGATAAAATAATGCTTAAAATAAAATGATCTCTGATCTTGTTAAAAAAACTCGTTGATTTTATCACGATTTTTTAAAAATAACAGATTTTTGTCACTATGCTTACAAGAACCCAATCTAATAAGTTAACCAATTGAATCCAATTTTGACCTCACCCTCATTGGGTGGATTCCAATTTGAGTCCAAATCCAATCCATTGAACAACCCAAGTAATACAAAAAAATAAAATAAAATAAAATATAGGTTAATGATTTTTGGACTCGATTTTTTTTTCGGTTGACGTGGTAAGGACACAGAACCATAGATCTTTTTTCTGTGTATCTTGAAGAAAATGATCTATGGTTCTGAGCCCTTGCCATGTTAATCGAGTCGGAAAATCATGACTTCATAATTCAAAGTACAATCATAATGAGATGAACCCATTACTTCTACATCAAAATTTATTATTATTTATGAGTTGTACCATTTTTCTTACCAACCTAGCTATATGTCCATGTATTATTCCTTCCATCTAATACTACATGGTTGCATGCATGTGTAATATGCTTTTTTGTTGTTATTGTTGTGTGTACAGTAATTTCATTTTGTGTGTTAATGTGCAAATGATGTCAGCTGAAGCAATGGTTGACAATGGTTTTATGGGCTTTATTCTCTATGTCTGGTGACTCTAAACAAACCCCAAGACAAACAAAGTGGGATGGTTCAGTCCGGATTCCGGATTATAAGGAAGGACACTGTACCATCTGAATTAAACCCTATTTCTATTTATATATCTTCTAGTGAGTTTAAGAGTCCAACTTTCACACATCACCCCCTTATTATGATTTCAAATTCATGACATGCCCCTCTATGGTTTGTTGAATGTTTTCGAGACACCTTCCTATGATTTATAAACTGATGACATGCCCCTTGACCTCGATCTTCTCTTGTAGACTAAAAGAATATGATCTTAATGAATTTGTCATCATTGTATCACTTCCACTATCTGACATTTGAAAAATTCTACAAGAAAATTCGACGGGCCAAGACCACACATTTTAGAAATCGAATTTCGCCAGTTCTAGGCCGTTGAAATTCTTGATGTTTCCCAGGTTCGAGGCTTAAAGCTGTCAAATTTCTCCCATCCTCCATTAATTTGACTATTTCGACTCGTTGAAAAAAGAAATTTGATAATGAAAACTTGGACTCCTCTATTCGTCAAATTTTATGAAATTCAACGGTCTTGGACCGTTGAATATGGGCTTTTTTCACATTGTGTTCTCATTGTCGTCGTCATCATTATCATCATATTTTCAATTTTTTTAGGTCAATAAACTAACTTATTTTTTAATGAGATCGATTAATAATTCGATGCTCCCAAAAATCAAATACAAGTCTATGCTATCATTACTCTTAGACTTCACAAACTAAATTGATTGGCACCTGCTTCATCATCATCATCCAATCCAATAAAATGAAGATGACTAGAGTGGAGAAGAAGAATCAAGGCATGTTGGGAAGTGAAAAATAAGGATTTTTTACCTCATTTTTCATTAATCTATAAGAGAAGACTGAGGTCAAGGGTATGTTGTCAGATAAAGATCCAGGCTACCTCAAATATTCACCAAAAATTGGAGGGCAAGCCGACAAGGTTGAGTGAGTAAAATGTAAAAAGTAAAAAAGTAAAAAAACAAAAGCCAACAAAAATTATCAGAAGTTACATCAGCACAGTCCTACCAGATTCTTAACTTTTTTTTTTTTAGAGAGTTGGTATGGGCACACCAACTTTACTAATACCACATAGTTGGTGTGGCATTAGTAAAAATTAACATGACAATATTAACTTTTCTTTTTTAAAGAACCTGAATTATATATCCTCCCTACTATAGGTATAAAAGAGTCGTGTTGGAGTGACCTCAGCGAGGGACAACTTGACGTGGTGGCACATGCATGTCTGTAGGTGCATTTTACTTGTATTTAAGAGAAAATGCATCTACAAGCATGTGCACCCCACTATGTCAAGATGTCTCTCGTGTGCCCTCTATTGAGGTCACTCTAGCATTAATCATTAAAAATAAATAAATAAAAAATCATGCCGGAGTAATATTGCAGGGGGACATTTATGACTTGAAGTGTGTAGGAACCATAAAAGCTTTTTATTGAGATATGAATGAGATCTCGATGAAAAGCATATCTGATTCCAACTCACTTCGATGTAAAAAATGTCCCCAATTTTTTTTTTTTTTTTTAATAACACCCAAAAATAGTGAAATTAATTATGATATCGATCTAAGCATGAATCATCTTTTTTAAAGCTGAGAAAACTCAACTTGACTAGAATGTCCACCAAGTCAAGTCAAGTCAAGTCAAGTCGACACCTCATGTCAAAGAAAAAATATATTAGATTTATAAACTTTCAAAACATATTATAAATCCACTTTGGGGCCCAAATCACTTTGAAATCCCATCAAGTCGACTTGACTGACTTTCAAATCCACTCTATGAGATAATTTATTTTCCTAAAAGAAACACTATCACTTATAATATGTCTTATATAATTCGGACTTGATCTAATCCAGACCTAATATCATTGTTATCGAATCAGTTTTGGATCTTAATATTAAATCTGATAAAACCTGATCCGTGACAAGTACTCAACCCAATATTGGATGGATTTCGAGTCTGATCTAGTCTTTATTGGATTGATCTCAAATCAACTCTAATCATTGATATTTGCTAGCTAATATCATTTTTCAGAAATAATCAATCAAGACCGTTTCCACATTTCTCCAGACCAAAATATTAAATTGAAATAAGATTTTAATCACACTTAAGTACTCTAATGTTTCTTTAGTACTCTAAGAGTGGGGTAAGAGTGTCAATTCTTTGTCTCCTTTTTAATTTGCCATACTGACCCACTAATCCATGAATGTTTGGGGCCCTCTATCAAAAATAAATTTTATTGTTAAATTCTAACAATTGGGAAGCTTGGGTTGTAGTTTGCTCTCCATTTCATTTTCCATGATCAGGTTTGGGATGGATTAGGTTCCGAATGGATTTGGGTCGATCTGGTATTGATCTGATTCCAATCAAATAAGATCTAGAACTGATCAGATACTTATTGAACTTGGCCTTCATCTGATATCAAGTACTTATCAGATCACAATATTTGGATCTAAATCCAATCCAATGATACTTGGATTGGGATAGGATTGGATAAGATTGAATCCAATTTGATATATAAAAATATAAATATACATCATATATCAAAATAAAATATATAAAATAATTTATTATTTTTCTTATATTATCGGATTGGGTCCTTATCAATTTTGATGATTGATCCAAAACGAATCGGATTTGGTTCAAGGTTATAGTTTTCTTAAATCTGATTTTAAAAAAAAATATATAAAGGAAATTTATATAATTATGTGAACACCCATAAGAGTCGTGCTGGAATTATATTGAAATTGACTTCATTTCACACATTGGTGCGCATAGAGCCATAGATGCTTCTCACTCGATGAAAATCATCTTTGGTTTTGTACGCACATCTGCGTCAACAATGTTTGTAATAATGTCAATTTCAATGTTACTTCAGCATTTTCCCATCCACAAAACTAAATGTCATGGACTAAATAAAAAGTTTTTTCTTGGCTTATCCATTATTTGATTTATTTGGTTCAACTCATGTAATTTTCAAAAAAAATTATTTTTTTTAGAGAAATTGATATTGATTTAAATATCATTTATAGTAATAATCTAGAAATCTACTTGTTGTGGACCAAGCAGTCTAGAAATAAATTAAAATAGTCCACAACTGCCACCAACATAAGTCTTTAATTATGCTTTAATCAGTTTTTAAAACCTATCCAAGTACATAAAACCAATCGTAGTTCTTAAAAAAAGGCTTGTTGTAGAGAAAATGAGTTAGAAAAATCAATTTGTTAAGAAAATGGCTTTTAGAAAATATATTTATATATATCCTCAAAAAATGTTAGATGGTGTTTGATTGCTCCTTGGAAAATGTCATCAAAAAGAGAGTTGGGTTTTAATTTAGAAAATGGGGCAGTTGCAAAATAACAACATTAATTTGGATTTTTTTTTAACCAAAGATTTTCTTTCTTTTAATTAAATTATTATTGATAAATTACTTGTCAAAGATATTTCGACCATTAAATTAGGGCGAATTCTTGTTGTTGTTGTTGTTTTTTTTTTTTGTTAATCGTGGGTAACCCCATCCTCAAGTGAAACTAATCTCCTGGTCATATGCACCGGCCCCTTGGAAAGTCCTACATGCAACTGGTTGAGTTGAGAGTCAACCAGACCTCGGAGGGAAGCCCCAAGGAATTCATTGCTTCATGGGGTTTTGAACACTTGACCTACCCTTCCTGAAAAGCTTATCAAGACTCGGCTTGCCACTAAGTAAATCCCTTGGGGTTAATTAGGACGTATTCAAACAATCTTTCTTATGTGGGAATTGTATGAATCACTTCATTTTTTATTCTTTTCTAATCTTAGTCAACTGCATTGTTATTGTGATTTTAGTAACTACGCTTATGGGCCATAGTTTTGAAACTCATCGATTTGAGTTGACACAATTGAGTTTTGAGGAGATTCAGGTGAATTAATTCGTTGAGGCAACTTGTCAAACTTATCGAGTCAATTGAAAATGCACCAATTTGGGTCATAGGGTTAGAAGTTTTAGAATCAGCTGATTTTTTTTGTGAGGATGATCTACTCACCATAGAGATCATCCTCACAAAAAATCAATTCAATTCAAAACTGTTTTGCCATATAGGATAAAATGTTGTCTATGGATCTGACCTTGTATATATATATTTCAAAAAAATATTTATAAATTATTATATTCTAATTTGACTTGTTTTGTGCTCATGAGGATTTAACTTGACTAGATGGATTATGGACATTTGAATTGAGTCAAGTTTTAAAATTAAATCATGCTCTTATCTTTTTTTTATATTGGATAGATTCGTTAGCATTTCTGATTTTTCAGATGAGTTCGCCAATGGCTTCATTCTTAAAGATTTTCTAAACTTTAGAATGGGTCTTGTCGTGCACGTCTCATTATTCATCTCAGATCTTACGATATTACCATTATAATGGTAGTTATCTTAAACAATTAATGAAAATTAGCACAACAATAACCAATTATCTAAGGATAGTATTTAATGTGGCATTAGTAATTATCATGGTTTAAAATATCGTTTCGTTTTTGGTTTGCATCAGTTGAAACGTTTCAATTTTTCAATCTCCCGATACGAAACACCATTGAAATTGAAACTATGATCAAAACATTCATTTTTTTATTTAAAATTTTATATTTCTCTTGTGAATCTACTCGATCCAGAAGAGAGAGATTGAGAAACCAAATCTGAGACATCCAAGGGAGAGAGAAAAAACCTCAGACCTGATAGGCGTTGGCGTTCAATCATTCGAGGTTGGTATCTTCTTCTTCTCCTCTATTTTTTTTTTCTCAAATCAAGATTTGAGATATGATGATGATAAAAATGCGATAAAATTCCCTTGACCTTAGTCTCTCTTTAAAGACTAGAGGGATTTAGAGAAGCTCCTTCATATGTATTTTCAAACTAATGTCATACACCTTGACCTTAGTATCCTTTGAAAGACTTAATAGGAATGTTTCAAATGTCTTGGTATGTCTCGCTAGTGTCTCGAAAATTTGTTGATTTTATTTCGGTTTTTTAGAAATCTGAAACATCGAAACGAAACGAGATTTTAAACCTTGGTAATTATTACTTTAATTTTTTACCCAAATACTATCTCCACTAAACTTCATGGACATGGGTCTTCCTTTCTTTTTCAAAGAAAAGTTGCTCTTCATTTTATTTTTATTTTTCACTTTTTTCATCTTTTTAATTTATCAGATTAGATAGAGGATCCTTCGAGGAAGCAGGTGAAGGATCTCTTTTGGGGGAAAAGTACTTTTTCTTTTGAAACCTTTAATACTTATTTTAAAAAAGATTTGATAAACCTGAGGTCCATCATCCTTCATGGACCCTACCACCCATCTTTGATGCATGGACAACAATTGCATAAGGGTATTGATGGGTCACATCTATCGATTACTATCAAAGGCACGATGATAATGGGATGAAAGATACAATTTTCCTAGAGATTAATACAGATTTCTTTGGATTCATTTTTTTTTCCTTCAAAAAAGTCTCGTAAGAATATCTTCCCATCTCAATTTTATGTTTGATGTTTTGCCTTAAACAATCGACTAGTAATAGTTACCATTGATACCTTTACAATGACCATAATTTTATTAATTTTAAATTATTTTATAATAATATTAAATAAGTATTTAAGCTTTCTTGTATCGACCCACTAAAATGTTCGATATTAGTGTAATCTTTAGTAAAATGGAATTTCATGTCTTCCCACATTGATCAAAAGTCATTGTCTTTGACAAAACTAATGATAAACATAACACCCTAATTAAAAAGATCAAAATCCCCCATGACTCTTTCTTGCTTTCCCTCTCTAATCTCTATTTCCTCCAACTTCTTTGGGATTAGATTCTTTAACTTGTGCCATTAATTGCATATCTTGTGCTTACTTCTACCTATAACCTTGGGTGTTGCTCTCTTCTAAGTTGTGACTCTCTCTCTCTCTCTCTCTCCCTCCCTGTCTTTGGAAAAACTCAAAGGTTTGATAGGAAAATTCTATGGGTGAAGGCAAAAAATTTTAGAAATTGAATTTCAACGGCTTAGGGCCATTGAAATTTTTTATGTTCCTAGATTCGATGGTTTAGAACCATCAAACTTCTCTCATCCTCTATTAATTAAATGGTTTCGGTCCGTCGAAAAAAAAATTCACAATGAAAACTTTGACGCCTTGGTCCGTCAAATTTCAATATGGTTTTTTTTCTTATGTTGTGATTATTAAAAATCTTTCAAAGAGATTCAAAATAGAATGGTTTAATCAAGAAAATCAATAACATTTGATATCCACCTCATCAACATCAAACCCTTCCACATCATCTCCTAAAGTACACAAATTCAAGGCATTGAAACCAAACAAATAAATTTTAAATGGTCATTTAGTAAATTTTAAATTCAAAGTTATTTTTTTGTAGTTCATGCTCAACCAAAGACATCAACTTTTTCAAGGAAGAAGACCTAATTAAAGTTGCATTTTATTGTGAGCAACACTAATATCAAACGTTTGCTGGGGGGTGATGCAGAAAAGAAAACCCTAAATATTTATTATGTTCTAAAATGAATATTTTTTATTTAGAAAGATAGTGAAACAAATGTGAAGAAGTCTAGAAGAAATTAAAGAATATAAAAGGACCAAATTTAATAATACAGGTGAGACATGGGGCGCCTCCTAAAAGCTTGCTTTTGTTGTTCATTAAGAGCATATCAACTTGAGATCTCATCTGCTTCTCAAATACACTTTTTGGATTGGTGCATGTGGGTTTGCTTCAGAGTAGGTTTTTGTGATTTGGGTTGCTTTAACTTTCATTTGGGTCTTTTTATTAATTAACATCTTTTGCAAGTATACCTTGTTTTATCTCCCAATTGGTTCCTCCATAATTGCAAAGGGAACACTTGGGATTCTCTATGTTTTGGAATCATGATAGACTAACAATGTCAAACATAGCTTTTCTACAAACCAACATAAAAGCCTAGATGTTCTCTCTCTCTCTCTCTCTTATCTATTTTTTGGCATCACATTCTCACAGTGCTTTGGGGTTCTAATCATCGTTTGGTAAACACCTAAGAATTGCTTTCATATAAGTGAATGTGAAAAATGAATAAAATTAAAAAACTATTCTAATCCACTTCTTAAATTTTAATTTTTGCGAGAATCTGATGGAATTTAATAAAATATTTTTAAAATATTAAATTACTGACTTCTAAGTCTGAAACTTTTAATGTGTTTAAAAAATATTTAAAAAAAAAAAAACTATTTTCAAAAGCCCTTCCTAGACACTGTTACCAATCACCAATTACACAAAAAAAGACACGTGTGTGTCTGCGCGAGCGCATTCATTCTTCACTTAGAAGTCTTTATATTCTCCATACTATGAGATCCAATACCCACAACTTGGAGAATCTACAAAACATCCAAAGCAAGAGAACTTTAGCAGAAGAAAATGGATGGAACCAGTGGCATATATAATGGGTGATGGTAATGAAAAAAAAGGTGTCTCTAGGTATAATTCCAAAAGATGGATTTTGAGTTTCTCTTCTTTTGATTTATTTCTTCTTTCTCCTTCAAAAGGTGATTATGGGTCAAGATTATTTTTGCCCTTTTCCCTTTAATTTACCTTATTGGGTTCTCTCAAGAAAAGTTGTGTCATCCCAATCAGAAGGTCCACTAGAAAATGGACATGATATTTGGTTGTATTAAGGAAATTTTTTTGTGAATCCAGGATCATTAGATGTTCAATACTCCCACTAAGCTTTAATGGTGGGTGATTGGATGAAGCTTCCATCACTCACAAGATTGTAATTTTTTATTTATTTATTTATTATTTTAGGAAAAGATCTCTGTGTATTAGTTTATTCATAAATGAAATTATTGTTTAGAAAATTTTTTTAAAAAAAATTAAAAAATTCAATGCTCCCACATCCCAATAATATGCCATGTATTAGCTTGATTGATGAATTTTAATAATTGGGTCTGACATTATTCATCATGAACTATATAGGACCAGAGTTAATTACCACACTTTAAAAATCTCTAATCCAAAGGTTAGGAATCACCAGTCAGACTAATAATATGTCAGTTGGTCCTGCAAAAGGTGAGCCAAACATTAATGGATTAGTGGAGCCAAATAATTATGTCATGGGAAACTTTTGGGGTCATGGAGTATTCAATGACCACAGGTCATGAGTTATGGCAGCATTTTATATTAATCCGCCATTGTAAAGTGTTGGTCATAAATATCAGTCGACTTTTGATCATGTGAAATGTTGCATTCTTTCACATTAATTTCATGAATTCGTCCAAAAAATTAACTTGATTGTTGAATTTTGCCATATATCTAAGTATTGAATGATTTGTGCATGGAAAATGAGCAAGAAAATGATTTTTCATATAAAAATATATATATTTGATATACAAAGGGAAAATATATTTCTGGGGGAAGGCGTCCAAGTTTTTAGGGGAATATTTTTTGAAGATTTTCTTATTAGATGGGACCGTGCATGTAATTTGTCTATAAATTAGCTTCTACGATTTTGGTTTTTCCTTCTCTTCGTTTTTTTTTCCCCCAGGAATTCTCCGTGAACACCTTGTACATTCTTTTTCTCTCTTCAATAAATTTTACCCATCAAAAAAACTAATGATGGTCAAAGGGGTGCCAAATAGAATAACAAGAAGGAAAAAACAACAATAGCCCAATGGCTAACAAAAAGAGGAACTCTAGTAAACATAACAAATCCCATCTAAATAAGAAATCCTTCAAGAAGCTTCCTTTGAATTCACGGAATATCTTGCTCCAAAAAATAAGTTCCAACACTGAGAATAAAACTTCTTGCAAAGATTGTTCATTCCTTTCGAATGTCCTGCTATTCAATAAGAATAATTAGTACGATTTTAATGTGTATGATTGCACAGTTTCCTTGAAATTCATTTTCCTATTTAAAGTGATTTTCAACCTCTAAGGGGAATTTGATTTTTCATCCAACCTCCAAGGAAAATGATTTTGCCACCTCCTAATGCTATTCTCTCATAATTGCTCCCACCTCCAAAAGTAAAGATCAACTCTCTTTTTAGCATTTTCCTAGGTTCAACCAATCGAGGTAATTCATTTTCCCACGGCCGTTTTCACCAAAAATTCATATTCCCTTTAAAATGAATTCCATGCACTTATACAAACCTTAAGTTTTCATTATCACGATGAACAAGGTGATGAGAAAAAAATGGTTTTAAGCCCTAATGAAATATGATCAAATCTAATGACTAAAAGTCACTTTTGAGGATCTGTGAGTAGTTGATCATCATTTACTCAAAGAGTGCTCTAAATATTTATAGGGTAGTGTTCAGGGACAAGGTTAAGGAGACAAAAAATTTTCTATATTGCTTAAAAATTTCTGATTAGGCTGATGTGTTGTGAGAATGATCTATGTAGCGAGGAGATCATCCTCAAAAACATCAACTCAATCTGATATTTCTAAACCCATCAAAAGGGTTTTACAAATTAATAGTAAAAATCGATGCTCCACAATTCTAAATCACTTTTGATGGGGTTAAAGTTTCAAATTGGGTTGATTTTTTCTAGGATGATCTCCTCACAATAATAGAGATCATCCTTACAAAAAAATTTATGTCTAACTAATTTTTTTGCCCTACCTTGGGATCTGCAACTTGCTACTATTGATTTGTTTTATATTTGTGATTCTCCTGAGTGTACCACTACCACAGAACCTTCGACGCTTAAGTCAATTCACGGATTGATTATGATAGAGTTTTTATAGGTTCAGAATTGCGTACCTCTTATGTGGCCATGCATGCCTCTTTTGTCAAGAATAAGTCCAAATTCCCTAATTAGGGTTTCCAAATCTATCTTTTCTCTCTTTCAGTAACAATATTATATTTAGATCACTCCTAATTTTGGTAATCTTTTGATAGTACATATTTCCAAAATTCCATTCAATAGGGATTTTGAACAGGATTTTGGAATATTATGCTGCTTGAGGGCTAATTCTACCACTCCTCTGTTTGACCGAGCTCGTTCCCCGATCAACCACTCGATCCCCCGATTTTTCGTATTATTAGTTCCTCACTCGAACCTTGGAACTACACTCCTCTTCTCAATTTTTGGATCATGCAGATCTCGAGGTGACACATGTCACCCTCTTATGACTTACATATTTTATCCCTCTACTATATATATATATATATATATTTTTTTTGATGTGGCAAACATAAGGGACATGTATTTGTGACCAACATCATACATTCCTCCACATCATATTTCTTCAATATGTGGGTTTCAATTTCACTTGCGAAGATGAGGGATTGGGTAGCTTTAATTACTTTGAAGAAAAGATTTGTGATTCGAGCCAAAGGGAGACAAAGTTGTCCCCTTTGCGTTGGAATGTGAACAGAAGGGAGAGGATAAAATATTTCCTTCATTAGGGATGGTTGGTCTCCTTGACAATCGTACATGTAAATACAAAAGCAAACATAATAATAAAAATAAAGGGTATTTTTTATATACCCCTTGCAGTTTTAGTGAATACTAGACATACCCATGTTTCCAAATTGATGGTGTACCCTTTCACCATGGTCTACGTAGGATAAATTAAAATGTCCTAAATGCCCTCTTCTTCAACCTCATGCAAAACTTCTTGTTTTTTCTCTTAATAATCCATTGTCTTTAACTTTCAGATTCAATCTCCTTAAACTTACAGACACCAAGAACAAGATAAACTTTTTGGTATGAAAAAATTGAAGATGAATGGAGGCTTAAAATTTTTTTTTTATGTGAAGACAATGGGTTTTGGAAATAAATTAAAAATGAGGACATTTAAGTCATTTTACATTACTCTCAAAGAAGACCACGGTCAAAGGGTATGTCACCAACTTGAAAACAATAACAGGTATCTCAAATATTTATACCTAACCCAGAGGGGTACGTATGTGTCTATATATTACACACACAAAATAAGAGAGATAAAGTGGGGGCCTTGGCATTTTATGATGGTGGGGAGAGAGAGAAAGAGAGAGAGAGGGCAAGAGAGACAATGAATTCTGTTGTCAGCATGCAAGCAATCTTCCTATTAAGTCTCCCATTCTGCCCATTCCATCTTTAATAAAGAAATGCCAACAACAAGATCTTGTAGTCTGGTTCGTGGGTTTCCCCACCTCCCTCTCTTATAAAATATGTAGAAAAATAAATTGAAGAGTAGGAAAATTCCCTCCTTGGATTTCTTTACTTTATTATATTTATGATTGGGAATAATGGAATTTTAGATGGATAACTTTAATAGAATATAACTCATTATGCGTCTTTGATGTAATAAAGTATGCTATTAGCATTACCGCCACCTTTATATGAGAGTTGAGAAAGAATCCTTACTTGATGATGTAATGGAGTTGAGAATATATGAAGCAAACTATGAGGAAAGTTTCCCAACTCTCCAATGTTAGATGTCTTATAAATGACAAGTTGCCACAGATATGAGGGAAACCAACTTGGAGTTAGTCATCTGTAGTGTACGTGGATCCTTAGATCTAACAACATATACATGAAACACAAGATATATGCCGTTCTAAGCCTACGTCTATGGATAAGAGATGATATTTTTTTTAGGCTATTTATGCATCCTCTAATATTCTAATACCTTTTTGCAATCGCAAATTCCTTTGATTAAAGAACATGCATGCAATTGGTTACATTTAAAATCAATCCTCGATCTCATCGATTGAATGATTATTTTGGCAAAACATTCTCCATATTTTTGGTAGTCACCGGTTGTCAATAAAATCCATTATTGTCACATTTCGCTCATTTTTGAGTTATGTCAAAGTCGGTTGTCCATTATTTTGATCTTTCCATAAGAATAAAATTAAGTAGGATCGATCATATCACTATAATAGAAAACACTCGTTGGAGAGGCCTATAATTTTTATTTATTTTTTCTAATGAGAGATCTTGAGGTACAAATGTAGTATTATTAGAGAAACTAAAATACTAAGGAACAAAAAAAAAAAAAAATGGTTCAACAATAACGGTGGCACCACTACCAGACAATAATTTCCAAGATTGTGTATTCAATAGAGCTTGGGATATGATATCTATTTTCTTTTTTTTTTTTTTCTTTTTTTGTAAGCTAGGGTTAAAGGGACCCCACCCTTTTTATTAAATTAACTCCGAGAATAATTACATATTACATCATCAATAATAATTCTCAAAAGATCTTCAGGAATGGACTCAACGTCCTCAATTACAAAATATTCCTCTGCACTAGAACCAAGTCGAGGAAGAAAATCCGTTGCTCTATTAGTTTCCCTCCAATAGAACTCAAGTAAACATGTTGATCTTTTAACATAGTGAAGATGTCGATCAAGCTTGGTGTTGAGCTTGTTGGGGGGTTAGGAAGGTGGGGGTTCAGGGTAAAGCTTCTGAAAGAAAATTTTCAAGGGTATTTTTATAATTTCACTGGTATTATGTAAAATCCTACTTAGGTTTTACTAGGGTATATATTATATCTTTCTGGTGAAAGAGTGTAATCTGTGATTGCAAGTTTTCTTTTCATAATAGAATCAGTATTATCCATTGACAAACCTCAATTTTGAGGGAATCACTTAAAATTTTTGTGTTTCTAATGTGATTACATCTTATTTTTCTTTCTCTGGATTTGTTTTCTTGGTTTGATTGCCCATGTTTTCTTAACAATACCAAGAAAGGAATTTGATTGATTCTCTTAATTGAATTACAATGAACCCTAATAAATTTTCATAGAACACAGAATAATCCTAAATGTAAAACAACTCTGATAATCTAATCTAACCATATCTATCCTAATCTTCGGAGAAGATGATTTGATGTATCATAATATACCTTATTTTAATGGATCCTATAGTAGTCTAATACTAATCGTCTTTTTTTTTTTTATATCAAAAACCTTTTCAAAATTTGTTAATACCAAATTGCATGTGTGATCATATTGTTACTTCTATTGTGATTAGATTTATAATTTGGATTACTATTCTATAAAACTTATTGATTCAGATTGCAATATTTTTGTAATTTTAATCTTTTATTAATATTTCTATTTTTTTTTTAATGTAATTGTAAAAAAAAAGGTCTAAAGTTGAAAATGGGATTAAGTTTTCATAAGAATCCGAAATATCTAAATCCTAGTCCTTAAATTATTCTTAACATAGGATTATCCTTGGTATTCCTTTATAGCAAAGGGAAAAAAACTAATGCGTTTTTTTTTCTCTCCTTTGGAGTCAACCTGAAATTGGGAATCTTCATGAAGAGGCTTTAATTTTTCCTTGGTGGTCTGCATGGGTCACCTCAACAAACATCATTAGTGATGAATCTGATACTTTAAGGGTGATTTAAGACATACGCTCCGCCTTTTGGTGAATATTTGAGATACCCTACGTTTTCAAATTGATGACATGTCTCTTAAATTCAGTCTTTTCCTATTATGATTTTTAAAATTATCCAACAACGAGTCAACTCGATGTCTTTCATGAACGAGATGTGCATTTTTCTTTATAATCTTCTTCTTTTTAGTTCAAATATCTGATGAAAAACTCATCCGAGATATTGAGACTGTTGTGAATTTGAAAATACATATTCAATATGATTAAAAAGAAAATCAAGAAATAAATCAAAGCACACAAAGATTTAAGTGGTTGATTTCTACGTCCAAGGATAGATCCAATCTTCTTTATCAAGAAAAAATACTCAAGTTTTTAATCCCAAACCCAAGTCCTAAAACCCTTATACACTGCATTTCATTTCTCTCTTAAACCTAAAAGAATAAAACCCTAATCTTGATACATAAAAAAATCCCATAACATTATATTTATAATGTATCAAAAGATAAACTTATCCTAACCATTAGATTTAGATCTCATTGATCTTATGGTTGGGATAAAAGATACAAATATAATAGAGATCTCATTCCGGTCATCTTGACATTGTTTGCAAATGAGACAATAAATCATGTTTCTCATTGAATAAGGAAAAATAACCCAAATGCTCTCATCTTCAACCTCTCCCCTTTCTTTAGGCCTATTTTTAGTGATAGCAATAATTAACCCAGATCTATGGTATTATCACCAATGGGTCTAGATCTTTTACACCTAGGCTGGAGGATTGAAACCCTCTTCCCCCACTCCTATACATGTCACGTGAGCCATGATCCAAGAAAATTATGAAAAGGGGATATTTTAGACTTTAATTTCTAATATTATGATTTACGTGACATGTATTGAGGTGTGGGAGAAGGGTTTCAATCCTCCATCTTAAGTGTCTAGGATTCAGAGTATTCTATCACCACCAATTTAAAATTACATGCACATGCTTTAAAATTAGAGTAATGATTTTCGGACTCTCGCATGCGGCATACTCAAAACACTCTCCTGATGTGGCATGTGCTAGAACCATAGATCTTTTTGTCTTGGGATACTTAACTGCACATATTTATGGGGATGTGCAGATGTGTATCCTGAGGCAAAAATCTATGGTTCTAGCGCATGCCATGTCCAGAGAGTGTTTTGAGTATGCCACGTGAGAGAGTCAGAAAATCACGACTCTTAAAATTAATTTGGTGTTTGTTCCACTGGTTAAGTCTATTTTTAACTGTATCAATTACTCTATGATGGTGGGATTTGAACTCATGTGTATGGTAATATCATCCACAGACTTTACCAACTAAGCTAAATTGCATCTTGTCTAATAAAAAAAGCCTTGACTCTAATCTAGGATTAAAATTTAAACAATATCATCAATTGCTCTACCGTACACAATTGCCAATGAGCAATACACTCATCCATTTAAAATTAAAACAGCATTATATACCGAAGATTTTCTCAAGTCATCTTCAACCTCTATTGTAATTTTTTTTTTTTTTTCCTTTTTTTAAATTATTCAACCTCATCTTCAATCAATAGTTTTCAACCTCAACTTAACCGCATGTAGAACACTTAATTACTCTATTCAAATATGTGTTTTTCCTTCTCAGCTTATAGTTTGGTGAAGATTTAAAAAAAAAAAAGAAAATAAAGACTTCGAACAGGGTTATGTTGAAATAATCACTATTTAATAGATCCATCACGGTCTATTAAAAAAACATTGAAAATAGACATTTTTTTAAATAAATCATTGATTATAACAAAAAAAAATACTAATTTTTTAAATAAAGGTTGTGATATCACCGCACCATAAAAATATGAATAAAACCATAAATGATTAGGTTATAAAATCATACCATTAGTGAATCGATATGACTTAAATCATCGGCAACATTTTACTTTGTCCATCCTCTAATCTTTTTTTAGATAATCCCTCTTCTAAAAAAATTATCTGAATTTATCTTAAGTAAAGGAATTAATCTCACCATCTAATTGTCTATCATTTTTATTTTAGTTTTTGCTAATCATGGGTATCCCCACCCTTCGGGTGAGACTAATATCACCCCCTTAAAAAGTCCTACATACAACTGATTGAGTCCAAGGTCAACCAAACCCTGGAGGGTGACCCCAAGGAATTCATATTGGGGTTTCGAACCCTTTCTGAGGAGCTTATCAAGGCTAGGCTTGCCACTAGGTTAAATAATTGTCTACCATGAATGCCGTAATACCATTTGTTTCGAACCCTTCCTGAGGAGCTTATCAGTTAGTCTAAGACATTTTTTGTTCAATTATTTTTCATGAATACATTTTCTAAAATAATAATTTTAAGATAGAAAATGATTAAAGTATTAGATTATGATCCAATACAAAAAGTGTATTATGATGCACCAAATTATTATCTTAATTAGGATTAGATAAAAATCTAATAATTGTAACATTATATTATTTTAAACAATGATTGCTATAAGCTTATAATGGCTTTGTAATTTATTATATATTAAATTTAAAATTCAAAAATTTAATCAAAAACAAAATTCTAACTTTTCTCTTGAAACACATCTTTTTGAACTGTTTTATATATAACAATAAATGTAGGTATCCCACCAACACATAACGGTAATGCAAGCCCATCATCATCATGTTGTTATATAATGGATCCTGTTAAACTTTGAGTTATTTATAAAGTAGATTCTCTTTAAAAAAAATAAAAATAAAAATAAAAAACTTTTTAAAAGTAAGAATTTTGGGTAAAATGTTAAGGGCATTTTATGAAAATAAACCAATTTCATAATTATTTTCATTTACCAAAATAATTATCGAAACATTGTTACATGGTCACATTTACTCTTGACTTATTTACCCTTTTTGTAAACTACAATTCAACTTAAGGGCATAAACGTAAATTCATCAAAATATATGTACAACGAGCTTCGATCAATCAATCATCTTTACCAGTATAATGAGAGAAGGTGGAATAGAGTAGTTCGACGACAAATTTTGGATGACCTAAAACGCTCCCACATTTGTTTCAAAACCTATTATTATCAAGGCCATTTTTCTCAACAAAAAAAAAATTGAAGTTACAATCTCACAATCTTTTTATTATGCTATTTTCAAAAACATCTTAATTAATATATTAAATTAGAGAAAAACCCTTACAATCCCACAAATCCTTTAATCAAATTAGTTTTCTTACATTACAAAAAAAAAAAATTTATTATATTATTTTCAAAAGAAAATTTATTAATATTATAAATTACGAAAACGTGCTTTCAATGTATATAAAATGATAAAATATGACATAAAATTTTAAAATAATTATAAAAAATTCGTACATTAATCATAATTTCTTTAATACATGTGTTTGCTCATGCCACCTACTAGTTTTTGCAAATAAAAAACATAGTTAGGAAATTGTATACACAGTAATTTTCATAAATATTAGAAGTAAAAAAAAAACACGATTCAATAATTCCAAGAAACTACGTAGCTGTTTTATTATTTCCTCAAATGTAAAAGCTATATGATATTATTTCCAATTCTTGAATCTTAAGAAGTTTTTAATATACTCAATTTTTATCTTATTTTTAAAAAGTGTTAATTTTAAAAGAGATTTTGCTAACTATGGTTCTTAATTGTGTGATTAGGACTGATCAAGTGTTTATATATAACAGAAAAACAAGTGAATTACCCCCACCCCACCCCGGGGCCCACATGATCATCATTAGATTGCAGTTCTAAGGTCAGAAAATGGACTTGAAGATCTAGAGAATTGTTGGAATCACCTCAACAAGTGGTTGTCCTCATCATTATGGTCCCTAGGTCCAGTGAAATCTCCTCGAGATTTACACCACAAAAATCTCAAAAAGATCAAAATGTTCCGAACATATAGGTTTGATGATGGTAATATTATTTTGGGTGATTTAGAAATACTCATCTAGTTAGCTTTTGGTGAATATTTGAGATACAACCTGTGTTTCCAAAATATATGACATACCTTTTGAAGACAGTCTTCTTCTAGAGATTATTGTAAATGACATAAATGCCACTATCTTCAGTATCCTCATAGAAACAATGTTCCTCCATTCCATTGTCAACAAACCTATCAACTCTTTACTTTCATAGAAAACCATTTGTCTTCCAACTCTTTAATTTCTAAGGTAAATAATTTTGTCCCACCCCACATTAACTTTAACCTCATGCAAGAAACCGACGATTTTTCTATCAATAAAATCCATCATCTTAAACTTCCTCAAAAACTAATTAATCTTATTAATTCTTAAGATTTGAAGGTTGAGGAAGACATATTCTTGAGTTTGAAAACTTGAATAAAAAAAAATGATGCTATACGTTGAAAATGGCAGGTCCTTGGAAAAAAAATATAGGTTTTTTCATAGGTGATTGAATATAAGGGTATTTATGTCATTTTTAGTAGTCACTTGGAGAACACTACAATCAAAGGGGTATGTCGACAGTTTTATAATACAGGTATCTCAAAATATTGATCATAACTCAGAATGGTTTACACAAATTATTATACTACTTTCCTTTAATTTAATATAATAAAAAAATCTTCAATTTTTTTTGATAGAAAGGAAAATTTATTGGCCTAAATAAATAAAGGGAAAATCACTAAAAGAGGGCTAAATATGTTAATATTTTCAAAAAATGTATCTATTATTTTAAATTTTTTTATATAAAAAACAAATTAAGTCAGTGGACAATTCAACGTTTTAAAGTCTGTTTGGATTGACTTCTCCAAATGCTTCTAGCTCCCCGCAGGGGGAGCCAGAAGCACTACAAAAATCGTTTGGATACATAAGCACTTGGATAAGTAATTCCGCAAAAGAGTAAAAATAGTATTTCTAAGAGAAGTATCGAGATCAATACTTCTCAAAACTGTTTTTGCACGGAGCAATTTTGTTCGTCAAATATCAATTGCGATTCCAATTATACCCTCACGAAATTTTACATTTTACTCGATATGTCCCTCGTCAACTCATCAAAATAGAAACCTTTCACCCTCGACACCTTCGACAAAAACCCTCTTCTCTTTCGCATCTCATCTCTCAAGCGACTTTGGCGACGATCCCTCTAATGATTGCAGTAGTGAATTCATCGTCTCATCGTTCACCCTTGGAAACCCTCAACAAAAAGGGTTTCTAACTTTCACAGTAGGAAGTGAGAGTTAAGAACTCTCTATCGTGAAGATTGCAGATCAACAAAGACATAGTTCTCTCGTCTTCCACGTTCCTTTATTGTTATCATCATCGTGACACCCATTTCAACATGTAAATTCTCTCTCTTTTTATCTCTTTCGTTATTTCTCTCGCTCTCTCTCAACTAGTTCAATATTCATAAAAAATCTTAATGATTAACTTGCATCAACTTTTCTTCTTGTCCGTCATTAATGGATGTTAAAACTCTCACAAATAATACAAGTCCAATCGTCCATGGTGACACCATTAATGAATTTTTGTAGGTTTTTAACAAAATCATATAAAATCACTAAAGTCCATACCTGCCAACCCTCTATTGTTGAATTGAATTTATATGGTTTCAATTTTCGTATTATTTGCCTTACTTTATCATACTTTACTTAATCTATTTGATAGTTGTCTTATTTTATACAGGTTTTATTTTTCATATGTCCAATATTTAATGGAGGTTTTGTCGATTTTTTTTTATAATAAAAAATATATATTTTGAGTTTAAAATGATGTTATAATATTTTTATTGAATAAAAGCAGTAACTATTACATTTTGAAGCACAAGTTGTTGAGTTATAATGTTAGAAATAGTAATTGTTACATCTAAAGGCATTCTGGTCATTTAGCAGAATTTAAAATAGTTTCCAAATATAAAACTCTATCAAAAGTACTTCTAAAAATTCTTCTCAGAATCTGCATCCAAACACAAAACTCTATTAGAACTATTCCAGACAATACTTCAAAAATTACTTTTGGGAGTACGTATGTTCTAAGTAGTTTTGACTCCTGCATCCACACAGGTCCTTAGTAATTTGTTGGACTGTATAACGTTTTAATGGGTTAAAATATATCGATTTATCAAAAATACCTTCCAAATTAAATCACTAAACTATCAAGTGTTTTAATAACTTACTTTAGCACTTCAACAATTTAACTAACCTCCATTTAAAATGTTAGACAATCCAGTGAGTTATTAAAATGGTGGATAGTCCATCGAATTAATTTTTTATTTTGTTATTTAAAAGAAATAAGTTTTTTTTTTTGTTGTTGTTATTATTATTGTTATTGTTACTATTGTTGTTGTTATTGTGTAAATATGAAAATATTTGACACTCTTTCACTAATTTACCCATAAATAACACTCATTAAAGACATGTCATAGTTAACTCGTTATAAAGTCATGAAAGATTGATGAGAGAGGGAAAGGGAAAGAGAAAGAGATATGGGCAAAAGGTGTGGAAGGCAAAATAGTAGGGCAAGTTGTATGAGTATGGCATACTTGCGACATATGCTGATGCCCCCTTCAGTACATACAACACCTCACTGATGGATGTATTGTAGTCTGAAATGACGTTTCGATAGCCCTTTTGACTCATCCTCTTTTTCTTCTTCTCTCTCCTTCAACAAAGCTGCCACAAAATCCTCTCTCTCTCTCAACAAAGCTGCGACAAAATCCATTCCATCCTCTCCAACCTTATACACTTTTTGTATTATTACTCCATCCCATATCTTCTGAAATATTTGAACCAGAGAAATTTAGATATACCCATCTAGCTAGCTTTTGATACATATATAAGAAAACTAAAATAAAATAACTAAATACCTCATCTTCAATCTCTTTCCAAAAATCATTCATCTTCAACTTTTGATTTGGGTGATTAATGATTAAATATCTCCTAGTTATTATATTTGTTTAGTAGAATTTTAAACTGTTTTGTCATTTAAATTTAAATCAATAAGAAGAAAATAAATAAATTTTGATCTTGGAAAAATATTTCAAATAAATCAAGGATCGAAGGCAATGGTTTTTTGTGAAATAAATGAAGGATTTTTAGGGGGGGAAAATCAAGGATTTGTCAAATAAATCAAAGTATCCTGGAATATCGAAGAGGTCAAAGATGGAGGCTTTTTTTTTTTTTTTCTTCTTTTGAGGGGTGAGGGGGAGAGGTTTGAGGGACTTTTGGAAAGACGTTGATGATTTTTAGTCTCTCATTGAAGGCCAAGGTCAAAGGGTTTGTCATCAGTTTGAAAATACATGTCTCACATATTCACCAAAATTGAGAGATGTGTATATAATATTGTAATGCAGTCTCTCTCTCTCTCTCTCTCTCTCTCTCTCTCTCTCTCTCTCTCTCTCTCTGGCTCGCTAATCATTTGGTTTGAATTTCCAAGTCATAGTGAATCTCACATGGTATATGTTCCATCCATCAACAAACACAAAACACCACTATCCAAAGGTAAGGGCATCATATGCACCCAAAAAGCTGATGCATTTGCAGGTTGAAAAGCCTATCCCAACTACATTTGGAACCTAATATACTACCTTTGTTATCAAGGCTGTAGATTTGTAGACTATATAAAACACTTTTAAATAAGAGAAACAATTAAAGGGTTGATAATACCATTATCCATATAAAACATCTGATATTTTAGAGCAGAAAACCTTCTCATGGAATTATTTTCTATAGAAAAAAAAAGGAAATCTAAATGTTAGAATAATATCAAATGGATCCCACATCACAACTAATTAGAATACTAAATGGGATGCATTATAACAAAAAGTATAGTGACTAGGTTTCTTTATTGTTTATGTTAGTTAATCTATAGTTAGGATTTGTGTTTGTTTTTTCTATAAACGGCTTATTATAAGAGTTCATGTGATATCAATCAAGAAAATTAATACAATTACCACAACCTTCCTTTCCAACTTTCTTATATATACACCTAATTAATAAAATGCATCTTTATTTTCTTACAATTTTCAAATTGACATTATATCATCCATTGTTTTTGTTGGGAAGCATTGGGAATTGATGTTTTTTATGAGCACAGTAGTCAGTACATACATGCAGATATGAGTATAAAGTACCCAAATCTTATATGAAGGAAGAGATTAAGGAGCTCTTCCATTACTGATGATTACCTCACATCTATATTCCTTTCCCAACTGTTAATTTGTAAGCATTTTCTTTACAAAATTATTTAAAAAAAAAACTAGTGGAATATTCAAGATACTAAGAGTGAAAGATATATAGGAGATAGGATGGCTAAATGTTTATAAAGAAGAAGAAGAAGAGATATCTATATAGGTGGTCTAGAGTAAAATGGGGGAAAAGGGAATCCATTCATCAGAAACAAAATGGATTTGTAACAAGTTGGCCTAACACATGTGTTTGAGATTCTACTATAGTAAGTAAGAGCAAAGACAAAAGAAAGAAAGAAAGAAGATAAACAAATGACTCTTCAAGGTAATTAACTTTGATGTTCAAATTGTTCTTAATCAAGAGCCACAACTTTGTGAAGGTGAATTTCAACTTAGTAGATGTGACAATTCATCACCAACTTTTAACACCTCATGATTTTACCTATATCAGTGTGATAACTCATTGTCTTGCTCAATTTCTGAAGCAGGTTCATCTTCCTCTTCAAAGTAATCGATGCCATAAGCGGCGTGGCCTTGACCAAATGCCTTGATATGGTCCTTGAGAGACCTCTTGTGCTTGAAATCTGACCCACATATGCAATACCAAAGCTTCCCACAATTCTTCTCATGGGTTCTCCAATCACCCCTCACCGCAAACGCTTTACCGCATTTCCGACACATAAAGGGCTTAATTCCATGCTTTCTCTTGTAATGGGTTTGAAGTGTTCTAAAGTCCTTAAGAGGTTTCGCTCTCGGGTGATCAATGTTATTCCTGCACCCTGGTGCACAGCAATAACAAGGAAGCCTAAGCATGGCAGTTGGTTGAGTGCCCCTTAGTGATTCAGGCCCTTTTCTATACTGAGATCCATGCCCCCACATATGCATCTGTTGAATTCAAGCAATACCCACAATCCAAAAAAAAAAGAAAAAAAAATAAGTAAAATAACATACAAATAAATAAATAAGGTTCCTATGAAGACTAGAAAGAATGAGAAAAGAAATGGAGACCTAAATGATCAAAGCAGATTTTTCCACTAAAAGTAATTCAGTATTCATCTAATTGGTGTCTTAAACACCTGTTCTAGCATTTTTTGTAGTAGTCACGAATTTGCTGAAATTGGGATCCCACTGTTTGAACAAATAGCATTTCTCTTACAGATTGAAGGGTCTTTCATGAATACTAAAGACACAATGAGTCTGTCTTTTGGGTACAATAAATTTCTCTCACTGTTACTGAATTTGAATGATGAACTGTTGTTGAAATTAGGTTCCCAAAGTAGACTTTTTAAATATCAAACTGATTTAAATTGGAGCTAGAGTTATAGAACTGGTATTTCAACAAATGGGTTTCCTTTCTTTTATACTATTGATATGGATAACTTAGGTTATTTCTCTCCTTCAAGGTCCACAATTAAAGAAAAGAAGACAAATATTTGCTTAAATAAGAAAATAATTTCTAAAGGAAGTGAGTTTTATGTGTATGTTTTTCATGCATATGAGGTGGTTTATTTAAAGAGTGGAGTTTTCAGATTGAGAGGTCCTGTTATCTGATGAAGATCATCTGAGAACATGTAAGAACTGTAAATTTTTCAGTTTTTTTACTTTCAAAATGTGTAGAACACAAACTTCAAAGTTCTAAAAGCACAAGGAACATTGCTTGTGTTGTTCCATCACATAAAGAGAAGTACTGATCATCTCAGTCTCAGTTGGACCAGATAGATATAAGTAGAGTGTTCAAATCCCAAAATCCCACAAACCATGCAAAAAAAATAATAAAAAATAGAAAAAATTAAATAAATGAAAAATAATTGAAAGAATAAAAGGAGAAAAAAAACAACCCACCATTCCTCATATTAGAAAAGAGAGAGATGTGGAGACTAAAGCTGGAAAGAAAGAGTAAAAATGAAAAGAAACAAATTGTTTTTCTTCACAATTAAAAGAAAAAAAAAATAGAAAAGAAAGAAAGCTTTGGGGATCTTATATATGGTTCATATAATGAAAGATATATATATATATATATACCTGCATGTTGTTGTATCTGTTGAAGGTCTTGAAGCAAACAGGACATGAAAACTGTGTAGGACCAATGAGAATTTGTGAAGGTGTAGGGATCCAATACTGACCCTTGTTGAGTCTGTTTGTAGGGTAACCAGAAACATTAACATTAACTCCTTCTTTGTCTGTCATCATCTCTGTAGAGGGAGAGATCATAGAAACCAAATCAGCAGAACTAGGGCTTGGAAGCCCTATGTGTAGAGCAACGGTTACAGTTTCAACATCAGAAGAAGTACTAGAGAAGAAGATCTCATCTTTGGATTTCTTTTTGTCTTCTTCCATGGCACTGCATGAGGGTTCTTCTTGATCATGTCTTGTTGGGCTTAAGCTTAGGAGGGGAAGAGCTTCTCTAAGTGGGGGCGAAGAAGGTGGGGATTGATAGTGAATATAAGATTGGTTGATGTTGTTGTTGTTGTTGTTGTTGTTAGAGTAAAAGTTATAGGTATAAGGATGAGGAATTGAAGGAGATGGCTTGGAGGATGAAGATGTACAGTGATGGAGGTGAGGATTGAAGTTGAACCATCCATTGAAGAAATTGGAGTAGGGGTCCGTCATGGCGAAAGGTGAGAAGGGAAGATGGGTTGGGTGGATTGGTAGGCTATTATATATCTAGAGAGAGAGAGAGAGAGAGAGAGAGAGAGAGAGAGAGAGATCTCAAAAAGTTCAGGGGGGTAGGAGTAAATAAAAACCACCAAAATAAAAGAAGTAATAAAGTAGTAGGGAGTCAAAAATCACCAAACCAAGAAAAATGAAGTAAACCCATTGGAGAGAGAGAGAGAGTTAACCAAGAGAGAGAGAGAGTTAACCAACAAAAGATAAAGGAAAATAAAAAAAGAGGAGAGTAAAAAAACAAAAACAAATCAGAGGCAAAGGGGAATGGGGTATAGTCATAGTGGGAGCATGAGATAATTATCTTGGGACTTGAAAGAACAAGCTCCATATAGGAGAGTGTGTTATAATAAATAAATAAAAATTACTCACACCACCCCAAGCTGTGAAATATTAAATAAAAAATATAGAAGATTTATTTTAAAAATAAATAAATAAATACAACCTTGGGACAAAGTCAGAGATTAGGCTTGGAGGTTGTTTGTCATCCCTGTGCGTATTATATGAGAGAGAGAGAGAGAAAGGTGGGTTGCACTCAATTCCGGCAAATGCTTTGGTGCAAGAGCTTTGGTCGGCTCGGCTCAGTACCAGTAGAGAGACTGTCTAAACACTCTCATCATCATTGTCTTTTATATCTATACACTTACTGCCTGTGCAGTGAGCACACTTAACATTCACATCCAGGCTACTGTTCCTGCCGTCACTCTCTCTCTCTCTCTCTCTTTTCACCCTCAGCTCACTGCAACAAATCTGGCTCGGCTTCAATTCCATGCAATTATGTGCCACAAATAATGTTACATTCAGCTTTTAAGTTGTATATCATATGTAGCACTTCTATTTTACCAGTACTATACTTGGCCCAAATCCCACATTATTTATTATGCCCTTAATACATCAAACATCAATCTTATTTCTTAAAAATAAAAAAAAATTCATTTATGACATCATTATCACCTTTGATGCTTGATTTTAAATATTTGGGGTCCAATATTGAATGGATATTTTTCTCTCTAATTGGCTCTCCAACTTGTGTAGAGTAGAGCCATCAAGTTGATCAATCTTTGGATCTTCATCAGACTTAAATCGCATTGTAAAATCCTTCCTCATCATCTACCCACAATATGATTCTACGTTGCGTGATTTACGTCAAGAAATTTCTTAAGAAAGAAATAGCAATTATAAAATTTGCTAATAAACATATAAGAAAAATGTTGAACTGACTTCTTTTGACATTGCGCTCAACACTAATCTGACGAGACAATGGAAGAGAAATATAGATTTTTTTTATTTTTATCTCGAGGGAAAAAATCTTTGGTTTTCTATCACTACCATGCCAACCCAATGCTAAGTGTAAAAACAAAGGAAGTCAATTTAGAATGACTCCAAATGTAAAGCTCCAATAATCTCACCCTATTAACCTAAAAACCTTAACAAAATGTTTCTCCTCAACTACCTAAGAAATGGGGATATATCCCACCCTTAACAAAGCATTGATAGTCACACACTAATTGGGCCTTATACATCCTTCTATTTCACAATCATTCACCTACATCGAGGTTTAAAATCTCATTTCAAGGCAATGTTTCAATCAAGACCATTGCTATAGCTCATCACTTAAAAGCTTAATTTCCATATTAATTATTTAATGGGGAATATATCATGCTCTATTGCGATGGTCACAAAATAGTTGTCTCTACAATACCATATAGTGATGATCATTTTGTGGCCTTCATTGAAAGTCATTACCATAAACGATCTTTCTTGTAGTGATTAGAACATTCTAAAATACTCAAAAACTAGAGTTTGCATGTGCGTACGACATGGTCATCATTTTTTAGGTTAAGAGATAGAAGAAGAATGGTAGTAAAGTTGTAGGGGTATTATTCAAAAAGGAGTCAAAGAGAAAAGACAATAAAGTTAAAAGGAGAATTTTTGGAAATGAAGGAGAGAGAAAGGAACAAAGTTGAATTCTTCAAGATACATGCGAGATTGGATCTAAACCACTTTTTATGGGGGATAAATATTGAGAGTAGACAACCATTGTGTTTTACAATGTAAGTTATTTGCTCATGCCTATGAGACAATTATCTTCATTGAGATTATGGAGGTAAAAGAAGAAAGATAATAAAATTATAAGAGTATTATTGAGATAGGTGTAGAAAGGTAAAAGCAATAAAGTTTGAAGGTATTATTAAAAAAAGGTAGAAGAGGAAAGAGAATAAAATTGAAGGGGTATTATTGGAAAGAGGGTAGAAGAGATAATACAATAAAGTTGAAGAGATTTTCTTGAAAAGGAAGGAAGAGAAAAAGAATAAAATTAAAATTAGTCTTGATATTTGTGGGGAGACTAAATCCCAACCCCTACTTATGTAGGGGATAAACATTGGGAAGAGAATCGTTATGTTTTATTATACAAATATTCAATGTTTCAGATTAATTATTCCATTCTAATTCCAAGAAAAATCGAAATGTTATGTCAAGATATTCTGAATGGAATGAAATTTTGAGCAATGCTTATAGCCATGTGCATCATCAACAAATCATGTACTACTGTAACGCAATAAGCATCCATCACCTTGTTCCGTTCTCCTTTGTCAGTCACCTAGCTACATTCTATCCATGTTCATAAGTTTTGTTTGGTAACTATTATCTTCATGTTTACTCTCCACATAAACATGCTTCAAAGAGCACTCTTTGTACGATCATTGTCTAAGAACTTTGTAAAAGAATTTTCAACGTTTGGATTGCACCACCAAAAGAATAACCCTATCACTCGTCATGTTTTTTTTATGAGGCCGTATTCTCATTTTTTAGATCTACAAAATCCTTATCAACCTTCAAAGATCTTGTTGTACTTCAAGACCTTGATCATTGTGTGGCTAAGATGGCAGCAACACCACCACCATCATCAATCATGTCTCATACAAGCATGCATTCTACAAAATTAACCATCATCAACATCACAAGAGAAAAAATATCACTCAATGTATTCCAAACGGGAGATGTTCAAAATCATCATACTCTTGATCCATCCACATTCATGGAGTGCTTGGATCTCCAAATGTCCAAGCAACAAACACTACTAGAAATATGGACCCTTGAGTTGAAAACATGCGACAAAACCCATTCTTTAATGGAATCGTAGAAATCTTCAAGATCCATAGCTTTGTCATGGCCCAATTCCTTCATTTACCCTCCTTTTTAGGAAATTTTATTATATTAAAAAAGTTTTGTTTTGTTAATAATTTTAGTTATAGAAGTTAGAATTACAAACCGTAGATTATGCCTTATTTCTAAGGTTTAATATTATCTATTTTCATTCTTAGGTCGAATTTATTATTTTTGGTAATTTTTCCTATTTTGATTATTTTTTGTGTTTTATTGAATAAGATTCTTTTTATATAAATAGTATTGTATCTCCAATATAAAGATATCTTTAACTCAATAAAATTTCTTGAGAGTTCTCTATTTTTTGGTGGATTCTAATACTCTCAATTTTGATCATAGCCTTTTTTTTTTTAAATTCATGTTGCGTCAACCGCTGACTTATCAAAATATATATAATAATATTGATAGGCAAAAAAAGAGAGACATATAGCTTACCCTTATGCTTCACGGCATTGGTGAGCCATGCACACCTTGCCTCACAACTCAAAAACTTTGAAGAGAGCTGGAGAAAATCATGTGCGAGAAATGTTACAATCAAAGTGAATTGCAATTCAAAATAGAAAAAGAATGACCTTGAATTTACGTAGTTTGGCAAGATTTTCTACAACCCCAAATAAGGATGAGATCCTTTCACAAACCACCAGAACTAGGGTTACAATCTCTAAAATCTCACTTTCTCTAGATAAATCAAAAACCCCTCGTAGGAACCCTAAAATGAGTTGGCTATGAATTTATAGTTTATAGAAGGAAAAATTGTTTCTTAGGCAAAAGTTGTGGAATTGAGTAAACAACTCACCCTAAAATTTGGGAAAAAGTTAGGAGTCGGCTGACTATGTCGGCTTGGTGTCCCTTGTTCCATATAACAAGAATAATTGACACTAGAAAATGTAACACACCTTTCTAATATGGAAAATGCTGGATTGACACAAACAGAGACACAAAGGTGACAAAAATGATGTTAAGGGGCGCATATAACCGTAGATGCTTTTTACTCATATCTTGTGGAAAAACATCTACGGTAATGTGCACGACACCATGCATTTTTGTCACCCTTGTGTCTCCCTTTGTGTCACCCTATTCCATGAAAATTAAATCTCTCTCTCTCTCTGTTTTAATAGGTGGACACTGTAGGGTAATAGTACCTGGAGAGGCGCCTTTAAGTGGTGTTGACCCATGGAGGGTTCAATGGGTAAACAAAATGAAAGCTAAAAAAACATGAAGTTAGTGAGAAAACGAATGCTATATATCTGCCAAGAGAATGAAAAGGAAGGTTTTGTGGGAGTACCCAGCATAGAAAGTGATGGCCAAGAGCTATACAGCTGGTTGCTTCCACATGATGTTTTCAGGGTCGAGACTTGAGAAGGAAAGAAACAAATACGTGGGCGAGATTTATGAAGACCAAGTACATTATAACATAAATACAGGAACCAACTTGCTGCAACACAAGGCCACCCAAATCACTATCTTCTTGTACTATCAAGCCACCCTCACCATACAAAAGGCCCCTAGATCCTTCTTTTCAGCCGAGAGAGAGAGAGGAGAGGTTTTTGCATTTTGGGTGGGGGCCCATTCAATAAATTATTAAGACACGAAAAGGGCTAATGAGATTGTTGGCAAATAGAATTGATAGAATTAGGGGGCAAAGCAAAGATCTACTTGGATGATTGGGATTATGAGTACTAAGAAAAACAAAAGCAACAGAGAATGAGAAGTAAAAAATAAGATGCAATCACACATAAAAAAAACATAAAGATTTTATGTGGTTACCTCAAGATTGAGGTACATCCATGAATCACACCGATTCCATTATGAAGAAAAAAGTTGCAGTTACATATTATACCTTTCTACCAAGAAAACGTAGCTAGATAGAGTTTTCCATTATACCAATGGAATTACAAAAACATCCTTGGGACCAGTACTATTGACTGATGCCTCCATTATGTTAAATGATGAACAATACTCCTTGTTAATCAGTACTATCAAACTCCTCAAACAATAACAATGATGTTGTTGGCAGATAGAATAAAATGAACTACGGGACAAAGCAAAGGAGATAATTTGGATGATTGGTAGTTGTCATGAAAGAGAGACAGAGAGAGAGACAATCAATGTTGCATTTTGGGGTGGGAACCTATTCTATAAACTATCAAGCCATGAAATGGGTTTATGAGATTGTTGGCAAATGGAATGGAATGGATTAGGGGCAACACAAAGAAGATAATTTGGATGATTGGTAGTTTTCATATGTGTGTGTGTGTGTGTGTGTGTGTGTGTGTGTGTGTGAGAGAGAGAGAGAGAGATCACTGTTGCATTTTGGGTGGGGACCTATGCTATAAATTATTAAGCTATAAAATGGGTTTATGAGATTGTAGGCAAAATGCATGGAAGGGAAATAATTATGTGGCAAAGCAAAGGAGACAATTTGTTGGATGATTGGTAGTTTCTATGAAATGGGTAACAACAAGAATGATTCCAGCATCAAACTAGGCTTTTGCTGAGCTTGGTAAAGCTTTAGAATGTTCAGACATTTATTATGGTCTAGACATTCAATGCTGATCATCTCCCCTACCAATACATCAGAAGGAATTTAAAGAAAGTCTGAAGAGCTTGGTACAAGGAGAATAGTTCAACAATTCAAACTTAGGACTCTTTGTCCTCATAGCTTACCTCATACACAGGATCATATTCTTCATACCTTTGAATCCAACCCTGAACTAGTTTGTCAAATATTAGTTGTCATTAAAACAAAATGTCAAACTTTGGAGAATATTTATTTGGTGAGCAGACTATTAAATGGGCTTCAAGCCCAAAGGGGAAAAAAGATGGAAAAAATGGTCGAATCCAACGACTAGTAATCACCAATCAAGCTGATTTTAGATACCAAAAATCATCTTATTTTGTGAGTTAAAATCCTTGAATTCTATTTTAACTTTTACCATGCATGGATTCTATAAATAAAATATTGAGTGGGTTCCAAGCCCAAGATAGAACATTAATGCTTAAATCCAATAGAGCTAGAACTCACTGATTAGGCTGATTTTACCTTCATTGGACCAACAAAAGGTAAACCAAAAATTTACGGGTCAATATGCCTGAAATATATATCCCCCCCTCCCAGTCCCCCACCCAAAAAATGTCACGTATCTATGACAGATGAGCAGTCCTTTTTTACTATAAAAAATTAGGGTTTCTTTGTGCCATGGCTTTTCCCATGTTAAGCCGGATTTATGATAATTCAATTGGAGAGATCCTCTTGTGAAAAATCAAAACGATAAAGAAAACAAAAAATCAAACAAAGACAAGGATTTACATGGTTCAGCAATGTGTCGACATCCACGGAATAGAACAAAAACAATAACTATTTTCTCATATGTTTTACAGCCCTACACAATGTAAAAAAAAAACCCAAATTTGACGAATAAAGGGGTTGAATTTTTCATTGTCAAATTTATTTTTTTCGATGGGTTGAAACCGCCAAATTAATGAAGGATAGGAGAAATTCGACAGTTCTAAGCCATCAAATCTGGGAATCTCTAGAATTTTAACTGTCCTAGACCGTCAAAATTTAATTTCTATTTCTGTTGAATTTTCTAATTTTCACGTAATTCTAGAGATCTCTATTTATAAAACTAGGAGTTACTAAAACATGTAAATCTCCCCCCAAATAAGAAGTCTTTAAAAATAAAAAATATTACACAATTGTCCTTTTCATATCCTTTAAACTTTCGGGCTAGGAGCTCTGCCCCCACAACTTTGCATAGCATAACAAAATACAAAGACATTTACACAACACCTCTTGCATGTAATTTTGTAGTGGTGGATCTCTCATTGAATCATTCTACTCATCCAGATAGGTAACACGTTCCACTTATTGAATAAGAGGGAATTGAGGTTGATTCAACATCTTCACTTCCGGTAAATTAGTTTACAAAAAAATAGCAATTCTATAACGAATACCTATAAGTTTGAGTATAATGTTCAAAATTTCAACTCGCAAGTACATGTATTGGATGGACTTGTCAATATCAAGCCCAAACCTAGTTCATTTCGAAGTTAATTCTTAAGCTTGATTTCAACATTGAATTAGTTATGTGCTCTCGCTCATTGTACGACGACATGAGGTCTTGCCCGACTCTTTTTTTTTTCCATAGCAAGAATTGAACAAGTTTTAATTAAGGTTTGTTCGACTTTCAATGCAAACCCCCCTAGACCTGAATTTGAATTCTATTTCTATAACAAGAACTATAAAAAAAAATTATCCGAAGCCGAGCCAAAAGCCAACCAAATTGACACCCATATATCACTACTAATAGAGTTACCAAATAAGGCTTAAAAAGTTCAAACTATAACCAACCTTGACTGAACCCTATTTTTAGACTCCCAAACAAGTCCTAAAGTGTAACTTGGTTTACGTACTTCAAAGCTTCATGTGTATTAATCTAAATTAAATTCTTGGGAATTGGAACAAATAGCAGTTCAATAGGAATTCTCACACCAAATTATTAAATAATATCAGGTGTGTATAGAGATCTGTAAACAAAATTAAACTAAAAACCCATTCCAAGAAACAAATCAACTTCCTTGCAAAAGTAGTCTTTTTATCTAAACAAGTTCCTTACTTCTTCTATCCCTTTGTGCTTCCAAGACAGCACGAGTGTGTACTTACACCTTATGAGTCTTGAGACTCTCAATGCCCATGTCCTCTGTCCTTGTCCCTGTTGTGAGAATTCCAAACATCTCTGCCTCAAGAATCACGAATTCCCACGAAGACTAATATCAACCTTTCTTATTTTTTTACTATGAGTTTAATTAACAAATATATGTGTTAGTCAATTCATGTGTGTTGGAAAACGCACGTTTCATTTGTTCATGAGGAGCCCTTTTTGATATAGGAAGGGAAATTTAGACATTATCCCACTAGGTTTTGGTGAATGTTTTAGATATCCAAGTGTTTTCAAATTGATGAAATTAGGGCTGTCAATGAATCGGATCCGACCCAAAATCTGATTCAATAACTTGGGTCTGGATCGATGTTTTGGATTCTGATAAGATTCCGATCTGATAAGGTTTTGATCCGATATCTTATTGGATCGGATTTGGATCAATCATATCTCGATCTGATAATATGTTAGAAAGTATATAAATCATATTATATATTTGTTGAGATATATAAACTTTACTTAGATTTTATACATAAAATCGAGTTTAGCCTAATCCATACCCAATCCAATTGTTAATGGATCGGGTCTAGATCTTAATATTGAGATCTGATAAAAACATGATCTGAGAAGGGTTCGATCCGATACTTATTGGATCGGTACCAAATCAACCTCAATCCGATCCAGACCTGATCCATTGACAACCCTAGATGAAATACCCTCTTGATAGTGGTCTTCCATGGAGATTAACGTAAAATGGTGTAAAAACCCCCATCTTCAACATCTCGCCAGAACCCCTATTTTTTCTCCCAAAAATCATCATCATCAAAATCTTAGGCCCGTAGGATTTTATTTTATTTTTATTTTTTTCAAATCTATTTGATGTCATCTTCAACCCATCCTCTTCAGGCTTGTGACAAAAACCATTGATTTTTTCTTTCCAAAAAATATATATATGAAATCATGGGCACGAAATTTTAGGTAAAGCATGTGTGTGAAGTGATTGTTATTTGTGGTACCTCACACAATAAAATGTCATGTGGATTGAGTAGAAGAGTAGAAATAGATTTTGGAATTTTATTTATTTATAACTTATTATATTTCTTACATTATTGTAGAAATTTTGATTAAATGCGAGGTTAAGACTTATCGAGGGGATCCTTGTTGGCTCGGTAAATGTTGTCTTCTCGCTTTGATCTATGGTAGTTGGAAGAACTACCCATGACTTATAGTAGGTCATGATTTGGCATGTTACGAGGGTATTGATGAGTGGGACTAGGTATTAATTCTTTGAACTTGCATCTTTAGAGATTCTACAAGTCAATGCATATGGACCTTGACATTTTTTTTAGTGTAACAAAAGGGTAATAGTCAATCAGAGATTCAAAAATTACAATAAATAAGCAAATTTAAAGTCAATTGAGATGGTTTGGGTATGTTCAATAAAAGCCGATTGCAACCCTAGTTCAAAGAAATATTTAAGTTGAATGTCCTGAAAGAGTAAGGTGAAGATTCAAAAGTAATAGGATTCAAGCAATGAAAGTAAATATGAACTTACTCTAAATAACACAAGACTTGTCTTTGATAGAGTGAAATGGGAAAATGTGAATTGTTTAGTCGTTGGCCCCAAATCTTTTTGGATAAGGCTTTGTAGTTGTTGTTGTTGCGGAATAATGTAAGCCAACTAATCATGGTAGCGTATGATCACAAAGAAGTTAACGTTGTCACTTTTGACGATTTCTTTCTTGATGATCTCTAGAATCGATTCTAAGCTCAATATTTTATATTTTTCTTAAGAGGCTTAACCTAATAAATTTAAGTTTTAGACAACTTGATTTAAGTGTAACCTTTAAATATAGGGTAAATTGTCATTTCATATGCTGAATATGACAAATTTTCAATTTTGGCAAACTATTCATTTTAATTCTCAAAACGTGAATGTGCAAGATCACAAAATTTTCAAGTGACGATCTTGCAAATTTTAAGTGATAATTTCAATGGATTTTTTCCCTAAAGTGACAATCTCACTTGTTTATATAATGACAATCTCATTAAAAGTAGTAAACTTGTGAGATTGTCACTTTTAAAACGTGAGATTTGCACATTCACATTTTGGGGATTAGAATAAATAGTGACCCAAAATTGAAATTTATCAAAAGTTTATCATGTTTTGGTATAAAAAAAAATCTTCAAATAAATAAATAAATATATATAATATATATATATTATATATATAATATATATATATATAGGGTCACGTTATTACGACCCCCTTTTGGACCCCCTTTGCGACACACCTTTTTGTCTTATATGGGAAAAAATGTTTGGAATGGGCTGATTTTTTGTGAGGATGATCTCTATGGTGAGGGGATCATCCTGGCAAAAAATCATCCCATTCCAAAACTTCTAACCCCATCAAAATTGATTTACAAAAATTGGACGGTCTATAATTTTTCAACGAAAATCGGACGGTCTAGAAGTTTTGGAATGGGATGATTTTTTGCCAGGATGATCCCCTCACCATAGAGATCATCCTCACAAAAAATCAGCCCATTCCAAACATTTTTGCCCATATAAGACAAAAAGGTGTGTCGCAAAGGGGGTCCAAAAGGGGGTCGTAATAACGTGACCCATATATATATATATATATAAGGCCAAGTGAATACATCTATGTATCTACCAAATAACTCTTAAGTAAAGGACTCTTTTAAATTAGATGTTCTGAGTCTTTTCTACCATGTGTAAGCTCATGGTCCTGGCATGCTCCAAGAGGTCCTCTCCCAAGTAGTGGCCTGACTTATACTAAGTCTAAGTCAAACCTTAAATTCTAAAAACTTTTTTTTTTTACTTTTGGGATTTTTTAGATTATTTTATTTTTAAAATATTTTGATTTTTTAGCTTTACAAACTTCCAAATAGAAAATAAATGAACAAGGTGGGACATCAATTTATAATGATCTCATCTTATGCATTTTCCATTTATGGATTTATGAGGTTTACCTAATCTTGAATTAGATTTTTATTTAATAAAATTTGTTGTTCCCAAATCTCATTCTTGGAAAGAATTCCAAGTTTTAATTAAGTGACTAGTCTTAAAACCTTGTATTATCTACGTCCATCATAGGGGTTTTTTTTTTTGTTTTTTGTTTCTTTTTGAAGTGTCCCGACTTACATTCGACTGGGCGAAACATATGAGCTAAGGCAGGAACCAAGGCATATGGGACCCTCCCCCAAGCACATGCAACGCCCACATGTGACATGTAACATCATGTATATGGAATTTCAATTTATTGTTAACAACTGTTAAATCAATTGCACAATGCCATATGTACAAAAGAAAGAGTAAAATATAAAACCTTGACAGGATAATTATCTTCTCCTAAAATTTTCTCTCCAACTAACCAATCGGACAAGGGCGGATTTAGAGTAGGGGCCCCCACAAGAGTTTTTAAATTATATGGATTAATGTGCTATTGAGACAGATTTTAGTGGCGGATAAAAGAATCTATCACACTATTGCCCCGACAATTTTTTTTTCACTCTTAGTTGCCCTCCCCCACACTTGCCCCCACAAGAGTTTTCAAATTCTATGGTTTAATGTGCTATTGAAACAGATTTTAACGACAGATAAAGAAATCTACCATTATTGCCCCCACAATTTTTTTTTTCATTTTTTTCATTCTTAGTTCTCCCCCACACTTGCCCCCACAAGAGTTTTCAAATTCTATGGTTTAATGTGCTATTGAAACAGATTTTAACGACAGATAAAGAAATCTACCATTATTGCCCCCACAATTTTTTTTTTTCATTTTTTTCATTCTTAGTTCTCCCCCCCCCCCCCTTTAAAAGAAAAAAAGAAACTATTTTTTTTTCACTCTTAAGTTGTCCCACAAATTTTTTTCTACTCTTTGTTGCCCCTACATAAGAAAAATCCTGACTCCACCCCTACAATATCGGGTGATGTTATTTTATACATGTAAAGGCATGTTATTGGTTCAGAAGCTTAGTACATTTTGTTCTTAACAACAACTTTAATTTGTGTAATAAAACACAATAGTAGGATCCACTTGTAAAGGATAAACATCCCATCAACTACAATGACCTCACTTTATTATTTTACTCCTACCCTCTTCCCTCTTTCTATTTTTTAATAAAATAATGCTAAAGTGACCTCATGCTAGAATTTATATAACACTTCTTAATGTGAAAGTGTACGAGAACAATAAATACTTTTTTTCGAGATACGAATGATAAAGCATTATGATTCCTATCCACTTTCACGTCAAGAAGTACGATATGAGGGTCCAGCAAGAGATCACTCTAACACAACTCATTTTAATAAATCCTTCTAATTTTACTATATTATCTTCTATTACCTCTTTCAACATAAAATATCTTATAATAATTCCTCTCCAATTTTATTATTCTTTTACTCCCTACTTCTCGTTTTCAATATATCCTTCTAAGTACGTTACTTAGGCTGCGATAAACCTATTTCATGCTTGCGTGCATGTATCATGGATGAACATGCAAGCAACAACGTGAATCTCATGCGTGACACGTGGAGAGCATTAATGATTGATATTTACTGTTCAGATAAAGACATGACATCATCTAAAATGTCCACTGCACGTGAGGCATTTAACACCAATCAGACTGGTTTGTGGTTTTGTCTTTCGAATTGTACACCTGTCCGTCTTTCATTTTATCAAGTTTTTGGTGACGTGGCACCTAGTAATGATCATTCTTATTTGATTCTCTCCTAAATTCCTTTAAAATTTAAAAAAAGTCCATTTTTTTTTTCATTTTTTCAAAAATCTACTAAATTTATTTAAATTAAAATATTTTCTAAAAATTTATATTCTTCAACATTAAGAAATTGTGAATCGAGAAGAAGAGTGGCGATCGATAGTTAAACTCTTAGTCAAAGTGTTTTTGTCTTGTACGAGCTAAAAGTTTTTTAATGGATTGATTTTTTATGAGGATGATCTTTATGTTGAGAAGGTCATCCTCACATAAAAAAAATCAATCGATTCCCAAAAATTTAATCCATATAAGATAAAATTTTAGTCAAGAATTTAATTGTTGAACTTAACACGGGAAGAATTCTTATCAAGTCGTGATGTGTTAGGTTGTGTCAGGTTATTTTTTATTTTTTTTTACAGAGTAGGAATTGAGAAACTTGACTTACTTCTGTCCTTTTTTATAGGAAAGTTGACTTAATTTACTTCTTATTTTTTAATTTTTAATGAAAAAAAAAATTAGACTGATTCTTTTAGCACACCAACTTTTACTTACATCACACCAATCCTTATTAAATTAGATGATTATCTACATGTAGTTTGGTGTGTTAATAGAAGCTCGTGAAAATTATTTTATATATATATGAAGAGTTACGAGATCCTTATTTCTACCATGCTCTTTTTTAAGTTGAAGCGTTTTGATTTAATAAGTGGAAGTAAAAAATTTGATTCTAAATTCAATATAATATAATTATTTTAACTTCAAAAGGTTAGTGAGATGGCCAAGACCACATGTTAAGAAAATCATCGGAATTCATCTTTAACCTTTACCTGATGCATGTTGGGGGTGGGAATTGCACGTGTCTCGAGGATAAAACGATGTTGTAAGAACCTTGGATATCTCGATTTCAGAAAAAAAAAATTAGTTAATTATTTTAAATGTGACATGAATAATATTTAAAAACTAAAAATATTTAAAAATAAATTTTAAATAAAAATTATGAAAAAGTTTATTTATTTATTTATTTATTTTTGACTTTTTATTGTAATTTGTACTTTTCAAACTTGAAATGATCACTTTAATGTGATGGGTTGTAATATTCATCATTTCCTTTATGTCGTAGTTATTGGTGTTGTTATTTGTGAAGAACATGACATGAGGGTAACAAGCCATCAGCTTGAATGTGGAGTTCCAAAGTCTTCTCCCTCAACAGATTAGTTCACACGTGTCATAAGTCATCCACATTGGAGAGGTCCATAAAGAATGGTAGCTAGTAGGGGTGCAACTTGGTCTGGTTCAAGTCGAGAACCGAATCAAACCGATAACTTTAAGGTGATTTGGTTCGGTTTAGAACAAGTTGTGATTTAATTCTGGGTTACAAAAAATAGAGAATCGATCAATTTGGTTCAGTTCTCAGATCAAGTTTGTATAGAACTGAATCAAACCGAGAACCGATCCCCTATGCAATAAATATATATATATATATATATATATATAATAATTTTTATGAATTATTTTAGGAGTTAGGACATATATTAATCATCTTTTATGGATTAACTAATGGTTTTTTATGGATAGATTAGTGATTTATTATATGAAATTTTATGTTTATTATATGTTTATTTTTACATTAAAAAATATTACTTACAATTTATAGAATATTGACAGCCCGTAGAATCGAACCGAACCAAATTAACTTTAGTTCGGTTTGGTTCCAATGGAATTTGGTTCGGTTCTGGTTCTTATTTAGTGGAGCCGACCTATGTTAGTTCGATATCAATTTGATCTCAAATTGAACCAAACTGAACCAAGTTGCACCCCTAGTAGCTAAGGTTACTAATGGGTTGGGCTATAATGGCGTGGGCATTAAAATAGTAGACCAATTCTAACCCGCATTAGGCCGAAAAAACGACCTATTTCTTAGGCTAGCCTGGCCCACAAGTGTTCCTCTATGTATTATTTTATGGTTTGGGATCTGTAGACTCATGAAAGTGAACTCATATGTTCACACACGATCCCGACCGTGTATATATGAGATCCAATAGTTGAGCTTTATCTTAGAGATCTGTAATATATTCTTGAGATCTATCTTTTATACCAATCGTTGAATCTCACATACACACAGTTGGAATTATATGTGAACGTATAAGTTCACTTTTATAATGTTATTATTATTATGATAATTTATAAATAAAATCAGAGAGTTGCTATTGTCACCCCAACTTTTACCAATGCCACACTAATCCCCCATGTAAATCACTAAAAAGAATTGCACCCAATTGGTGTGGCAATAGTAACTCACTAAAATTGTGATATAACTTTGGGCCGGGCTATGCTAGAGATCCCGATAGACCAAACCACACGTAAATCCTTAGTGTATTTTTGTCCTCTCTGTTGTTTCGTATTTTCACGAATGGCCCATTAGCCCGACGTAGCCGCCCTATCGAAAAAAGGAAAGAAAGTAAGAAAGAAATAAAAGAAAACATTCCGTCAACTTCGACAAATCAAAATCCTAAACTCAAGGCTTGGTGAGATTGCGCTTCAATTTGTGATTTCTAACAAATGGGCTTTTTTCCAGGCCTGTCTCTGGGTCTAACTAAATGATTTGCCAATGGGACAGAGTTCCAAATTCCAAATTAATTGACAAGCTTGTGGGCCTATTTGGTCGAGCCCAATGCTTGGGGCCCAACCAAATCAACCTCAACATAAATATTGTTCCCAACCACTATTAATCAATTGTAAGCCCAACCCCATGTCACTAGATAAAGATTTGTAGACAACTGGAACATTGATACACACTCATAGGGCCTGTCGTGTTCATGCTTGGGAACTAGGCCTGGCCCATAAATAGGCCCAAATATTTGTTGATTAGACCAGGGTTGGACATAGATGAATATTTATTTGCCTCCACCATTTGTTGGTCTGGGCTTGGACTAGGATTTTGAGGCCCAATTGGCATTGGGTCGTCTACGGTCAGGCCCCTTGACAGGCCTAATATGCCACAGATATTACTTGTTAATAAAAATAAAAAAAATTTAAAAAGGAGTTACATAAGTTGGGTTACTTACCAGAGGAATTTGTTTCCAAAATCTAAGTTCAAGCCTGACCCAAGTTGGGGAGAGGATGGCCTAAATATGGCCTCAAGTCATCTACTTAAATCATCTAAATGTTAAGAGCCCGCCCATTAAGATGTAGGAGTCAGAAGTACATAAAACATAAGTACTGTCTACAAGTGCATTTGAGAATCAATTCTAAGAAGTTCTGTTAGAAGTATTTCTAAGATAGCTTTTCTGTTTCAGTACTATCCTAAATTCTTGATATGACCAAAATGCCCTTATAAGTACTAGGTACTATTTTTAGCCTTATAACTCCATTGTTTCAATTTTGTTCGTCCATATGCGAATGCGGACAATAGGTCCATATCAATTTAACACAAAACTCTTTCTTGTGAAATATTGTCGAAATAACTCAAGAAAGCCGTCAAAAATTTTTAAAAATAATAACAAGTAACAACAAAGAAGGCAATTTATTTCATCGATAATTTAATTTGTTACTACTTGACTAAAATATATTTGTCGGATTTCTTGGTAAGCATTTCCAATCATTGAGTGCTTATAAACATCGAAGCTTATAATAAAAATAATCAAAATCATAACATCCAAACCCTGAAGCAATCATTCCAAGACCAAAATTTTATCCTGGGTGGAGGGAAAATTAAAGTGAAACTTAAATAGGAATGATCGGACAAATCACAGGAAACCCTACTGACAACAGATTTGTGTCGTTCATGGTGAACATAGATCATATATTTGTAATTGGGGGTTTGATTGAGGGTTGGTTGTTTTAAAAATAAATGTAATTAAGAAAAAAACAAAAAAAAAATATGTAATCGGCATTGGACTTAACGGATATGATAATTGTGATTGACAGGGACTTTCTTGGGGATGATAACTTGTGATTGGCATCGTCTCTCTCTTTTGAGCTCAACAAGCTCTCTGGAATGAACTTGATGAAAAAAAATAAAAAAAAGACGAGTCGTGCTGGAGTGACCTCAAGATTGTACCTCATATCTCACTTTCCTGAACGTGGAAATGTGCGGGAACCATAGATGCTTTTCATTTATGGTTCCTACACACTTCCACGTTGGGAGAGTGAGATATGAGGTACAATCTTGAGGTCACTTGAATATTATCCAAAAATAAGAACAAAGATGTAAAAGGTATTCGGGGATACTTTGAGTATTTACATATGAAAAATTAGGGTAAAATAGGAAGTGAACCGTTATTTTGACGGTACTATTTGCTCCTCACAAGAGCAAATTTTAGAAACACTTTTTTATGCTAAATGTCACTTAAATCCCACTTAATTCCTTTACAAAAATCCACCAAAGAAGTTTCATTAATCCCTGCAAAAGCCTATATCACAAGCTACAAAATTCATGCTTAAAGTTGCAGAATTGTAGGGTTTGAGCTCCAAAATCCAATATTAGAACTTCAAAATCTCACACTTTGAGCTGCAAAACCCCACAAAATGAGTTGCAAAATCGTCGTCCCTGACATATAAAATTTTGCACATTGAGCTACAAATCCGTACAACGACCTACGCATTGAACTGTAACAACTTGTGACCTAAGACGCAAAACCATGTGCCATTCAGCCTTGATTCTTAAGCACTCATACAGATTGGATTAGACTTTCGAAGTGTTATTTGATCATGTATCTTTACTCTACAAGGAGAGAATGCGGGGTAGAAGTGGTACGACACCAAATTTTGGATTCGGAAAATGCCCTCACCTTTACATTTAAAATTAATCTAGTCATGATCATTTTGGTCAAAAACCAATAAAATTGCAGCCCACTAACTTAATATCACGTTGGTTAATTTTTAAAATTACAAAAAATATCATTTAGCGTGTAATATTCTAAAACCTTTAATCAACATTTTAAATTACAAATAAGACTATTGATATTGGCACCCCAACTTTTATTGTTACATCCGAATTTCTTAAATTGCTTATCACATCCCAATTAAAGATTAAAACACTCTCTTCAAATTATAATCTTAATCTTATTACACTCTTTCAAACAATTTCAATAGTTGTTTATAATTATGATTAGGCTCATCGAGAATCTTAAACACAAAACATAGAAATCTATAGGCACCCCAACTTTTACTTATTTTCAATCATGTACTTATTTTCTTTATTTTTAATGGGTGAATTACCATTTCGTGTGCTGACTACGACAAAATTCCTAGTCAGGTACACCGTTCATATTAATTCCAAAAACATGTATAATTATTTTTTAGCGAACTTGTTGGTATGCATTTTTAATATTAGAGAATCCGTCACTTTAAAATCAAGGATATTTTAACTTTAAATTTACCAATGAATTCGTCACTTTAAATAAAAAATACCTACCGGCAAACTCGCTGAAAAATGATTAAAAATACCTACCAATGAACTCACTGGAAAATAATTCATGCATGTTTTGGGAATTAAAATGAACATTATACTGAAATCAGAATTTGGACATAAGTTGTACACGTTCTGGGAAGAAGCCCGTTAGTAAATGGGGTGTAATAAGTAAAAGTTGGGGTACCAATAGTAGTTCTCTAATGTAATGAATCGCTTTGTAGGGCTAATTTTGTAAATGCACACTAAATTTCCCAAAACCTTACAATTTCAGTCATAGTGTTTCCCGAGTTTGAAGCGTCACGATTCACTTTGGAAAACTCGTCCCTTCCGATTCCGCTCATAATTTCCCGAGTCAAATCGGTTCCGGACGAGGTTTGAAACCATGCATAATATAATGGAGTGAACTCAGAGAGGTTACGAGTCAAGTCGCATGGTGAGTTTCTCTCTCTCTCTCTCTCCAGACGCAAAACGCCATTATCGATCCTGGGAGGTCAGCGTCAAATCTCTTTTTCGCCTTTTCTTTTTCGCTATTTATCACTTGTTTTTCATTATAATTGTCGGTTTTGATTCGATTTTCGAATCAATAGCTTTGAACAATTAAATTGTTCTACGGTATCCGAAACCCTAGAAAACGTAAATTTCTGGAGAATTTTGTACGGAAAGATTGCTTTTTTTTTTTTTGGGGATGCTTTTGTTTTGGCATCTAGAGTTTCTACTACATCGACGAAGACACCAAGAACTCCATCACTTGTTTTAGGATTTTCTTTAATCCAGTAACAGAAACTATGATTGTAGTGATTTTGAATTAAAAATAAATAAATTAAGAGTGAGGATTATTGGAGTTTTGTAAGTAATTAGTGCAGTAAAATGGATAATTCTGTAATGGGGAGTGGGATTTTCACGGGTCCGACAGCTGGGATTTTAGATCTCCAACCTTCGATTCATCGGCATGAACGAGGCCATTTAGGGCAGATATCCCATCACCATCACACACAACAAGCAATGAATTCGATGGCTGGTTTTAAGAGCGATCCATCGATGGGTCTTATGGAAACAAAGGGCTTTTCCATGAAGAAGGGAATTGTCACCACTGCCGCTACAAATAATAATAATTTTAGTAACAATACAAGCGAAGAGGATGAGCCTAGTTTTACCGAAGATGGAAATGATGCACATTTTAATGGGGTCACGGGCAAAAAGGGTTCTCCGTGGCATCGAATGAAATGGACTGATGATATTGTTAAGCTTCTCATAACTTTGGTTTCTTGCGTTGGAGATGATGGTGTTCCCGATGGTGTTGATGGAATGAAGAGGAAGTTTGGGATTTTGCAGAAGAAGGGGAAGTGGAAGACCATCTCGAAGTTAATGATGGAGAGGGGTTGCTATGTCTCTCCTCAACAATGTGAGGATAAGTTCAATGACTTGAACAAGAGGTACAAACGGTTGAATGAGATTCTCGGGAGAGGGACTACTTGTAGAGTGGTGGAGAATCCTGTTTTGTTAGATTCAATGCCACAGATTTCAGCGAAAATGAAGGATGACGTTAGGAAGATATTGAGTTCAAAACATTTGTTTTACAAGGAAATGTGTGCGTACCACAATGGACAAAGGATACCTGATTCTCATGATCTCGATCTACAAGGGTGTTCTCAACCAGTTACTATGTACTCCAAGGACATTGATGGGTTTGACGACGACGACGACGACGACAGTGAGGACTGCGATGATGACAATTCGGATAATGAAGAAAACAAAAAGAACGCAGAGTCCGAGAGGATGGGCGAGTTTTTCAAAAAGAAGTTGAATGAAGAGGATGGAACTTTTGGTGCTGAAATGACAACAAAGTCACCTTGGGAGTATCGGGAATTGGTTAAGAAAAGGATGCTTAAGCTCAACGAGCAAAGAGTGAGCTTCCAAGCTCAAGCTTTTGAGATAGAGAAACGGGTTTTCAAGTGGCAGAGATTCCGAAGCAAGAAAGATAGGGAATTGGAGAGGTTGAGACTAGAAAATGAGAGGATGAGATTAGAGAATGAGCGGATGGCATTGCAAATGAAGCAGAAGGAATTGGAGATTGATTATAAGATGTCGGAAGAGTCTTTAAACATTATGTCTTTTGGCATGGATAGACCGCAAGAGAAAGATCAAATCGAATTGGGCAGGGTTCAGTAGCTCTTCAATACCAAGACTCACAATTTTGCTTCTGTTTTAATATTTAAGGCATTAAAGATTGGACTAACTTTCCGAGGCAATTGGGTGCTTCCACTAGACACCAATTCCCAAAACCTTCTTTTTGAGACCGAGATGTTTGCTGTAAAGTTGCGGATGTAGTGTGAGTATCTTTTAATTACATGGTTCTCTATGTATAGAACTAAGCATAAGCGGTCTAGTTTCAAGCTTCATTTTACTGAATTTATTTTGAGATTGAAGAATTTGGATGAAAATTTGATTTACGGTTGTTAGGCAAATAAAAAGTTTATTTTGTCATGTACTTTCCACATTTGCTCAATCCTTGTCTTGTTTGGTAAATGAACTAAACCTTAGTTCATCCATTTGTCGTCCAATTGCTTTTGGTCCTATTTTAGATATTATATTATAATTCATGTTCTAATACCAGTGCACTTTCCCCTGAGAAATTTTCCATTGTTTACTTATTTTCTGTTTTTCTATAAGCTATTTGGAATTCTGTTCTGGGGTTAACATGTTCGTGTTGGTTACATAATTGTCTTCCCCTTTATAATTTCTTGATGAGTTTGATTTTCATTTGTGATTCTCAATGGACTTCTTGCACACTTGGTGGTTCATGATTTTTTTTTCCTGACATCAGCTCCTCTACAAGTAATAATTCCCCACTTTATAATCATTCAATTTAAGTACAAAAGTTTATTGTGCTTGTCAACAAAACCATTTAGGCAATTATTATAGGTGTCGGTGCACAAAAGCTATACAGAGATGAATCAGATGACGTTCTCCTCAACATGGAGATTATCCTCACAATTAATCAATTTCAACACATAGCCCTATAAAGTGGATGTCCTGTAAGATTTTCTCTGTAGCTTGATCAGATTTCGTTTGTTGCATACACTTGGGATTTTTGAAGAACTCTGCACTTTAGCCACCCAACGTTAGTTTGACATGTGACATCCTTACCAATATCTTGATGTTTATTGTTTATAAAGTAGATCATAATAACGGCATCTATAGTTTGTGGAGCTGAATTTTGGGCAACTAAGGAAGATGTTTGTTTAGTGAGTGTAATAGAAATCATGTTGTCGAATGGATGGATGGAATTACATCTTTAAAAACAAGCACGTTTGGGGTTATCTAGGAATATCCTTACTAGAAGATTTTTTTTTAAAAAAAGGTCCAATAACATTGAGAGTGCAAGTGAGAGTAATAGTTTGGTGCAAGCTGAGGTTGCTGAGAGGAAGGCCGAAAAACCTAAAGGAAATAGAAGATATAGTTGAATGGCGAAATTGGTTTCATGTTGCCCATATATTTCTAATCTCTTTTTGATATTTTGATCTTTGTAACTAAGTGGCCATAGAAGAAAGTGAAGAACTTTATGTGTGAGGATAGGGAGCTCTCTCGCAAACTTCAAATGCCAAAGTGGAAAATTAATTTTCATGGAATTTGAAATCCATTGGAAAATGAGTAGCGTGGAAAAACAAATTTCAATGTTTGATTACATCAATAAAATACCAGAAAAATAATTCAGAAGAGGAATCACCACACCATGTCAGTATTGTGTTTTAAAGAATGAAGGCGAGTGAAATAGAGGATTGGTTGGAGTTCAAAGTGGTTTGGAGGGGGCCTCCATCTTCAAATTTTAAAAAGAAGCCATTTTGACGGAAAAAGATTGACGATGTGGGTTGGAGATGCTCTAAATATAGAAACCTTTTCAAATATGGTATCCATTTCAATTGGATTCAAGTATGTTAGGAAGGTTTATGGTGTGGTGATTCTCCATTTTGCATGGATTTCTCTTCTATTTATGCAAATATTAAAACACAATACAATACTGACATGGTGTGGTGATTCCTCTTCTGAATTATTTTTCTGGTATTTTTATTGATGTAATCAAACATTGAAATTTGTTTTTCCATGCTACTCATTTTCCAATGGATTTCAAATTCCATGAAAATTAATTTTTCATGCAATCAAATAGATCTTTCCATCGACATGGAAAATTGGTGGGAAAATGACTATTTTGGAAAAGATGATTTTTATAGTAAAATGTGATTTGTATGTGTATGGTTGCACAGTTTGCCTGAAAGTCATTTTGATTTAAAAACCAACTTTCCTTTATTGGTGGGAAAATATTCTTCAACTTGACACATTCCTTCGGAAAATGATTTTCTCGTCACTGCCAAAAAATTCTAATGTATCTCTTTCACACCTACGCTTGCCCTCGAAACTGAGAATCAAAAAATTTTTCCCTTTTTTAAAAACATTTTCCTAGGTGTGTACCACAAGCAAACATGATCTGTAAATCCATTTTTTTCGAAAGAGCATTTCTAAGAAAGTGTTCTTTCCAAAAAGAAAAGTTTCTTGTCAATCCTACATGCTCTTAGAGCAACTCTAAGGGAAAACTTCATTTTGATTTTCCATAATGAAGGATGTGAGCATTATGGATCACCATTTTAGATGTTCAAGGCATTTGCATTCCAATTGTGTCTTCCAAAATAGTGATCCATAAATATTTTAGTTTTTATTTATTTATTTATTTATATTTATTTTTAATTCAATCCCCTAAAAAAATCCTACCCAACTTTACGGAAATTTGGAGCCAAAAAAATGGACAGTTCTACCTATCTTCCATTTTGGAGTTTGAAAACTTAAAATTTCAAAATGATTCAAACTCCAAAATGAAAGGAATAGAAGATGATTTGGAAGATGCGTTGTAGGTGCTTTTGGGGTTAAATATTTTAGAGACCTTCTATTAACACACAAAATTTTACTTATCTATGGATATGCAATTCTTTAATTTCAAAAGGATTGGTGTGATATAAGTAAAATTTGGTTAGCCAATAGAATCTATCAAACAGGGTGGAGCCACGATTTTGCCCACATGAGGACAACTTAGAAGTGGAATTTTTTTTTTGTGTGTGGGGGCAATAGTGGTAGAATTTTTAATTTGTCGTAATTATTTATCGCAATAACTAAGGCCCTATGTGGATACACCTTTCGGCACAAGAGCAGAAGTCCAATCTTTTCTCGCAAGAGAAAAAAAAATCTCTTTACGCAAGAACAAGTTTTTGGAGCTTCTCGACAATGAGTAAAAAACCTTTCTCAACAAAAGCAAAAATCTATCTAAACGTTTGTTAATTCTTCCTAAGAACAGAAGTCGTTAAGAAACTCTATCCAAACATAGTGTAACTAAATTTTAGATTTTGAAAATTCTTATAGGGGCAAGTGCCCCCATTGTAAATTTGGCCCCACTAATAGTGGCTAAAAGTCAAATGCTAATGTCATGTTCCCAAACCGTCCACTTTATCGGATTACCTCATCGTTAAGTGGGTCAACATTTGTAAGAACCTTCCCATGCACTATGGAATTTTTTTTCATTATTATTTTTATTATTATTATTATTATTTTATTTGAGGCATGTATCCCGACTACCATTGTTGTTTTTTTTTTAAATAGTGATTAAAGAATAAGTATAAACAAATGAAGTTCTAGAAGAAAAAAAAAATTCATACAATCAACTATCAATCAAATGATGAATTAAATGAATCAACCGTATATTTTCTATTATAACAAGAAAAACTACGATACAACACCAAAATTTGGAAAATCAAAATGCCACTACATTCATATTTAACCTTACTATGATGAAAATATTTATTTTTCTTAGAAATATAAATATTATTCTCAATTTTCTAAAATTACAATCCATTAGTTTTCTACTACAGAATTATTCTTTTATTATGTTATATTTTCTCAATCACCTTACTTAATATTTTTAAATTATAAAAAAAAGTCTTTATAATTTATTAAATGATAAAATATATGTAATAAAATAAAACGTAGATTCCACTCAGCTATAATTTTGTGAGTATAAAAATTGAGACAAATGAATGGGGTTTAAAAAATCCCATTCTACTGTTTTTCTTTTTATCCCTTGGGAAATTATCAATTTTTTTTAATTCTTATAAAAATATAATACATTTTTTATAATTATCAAATCGGCACTTGAAGTGTCGAATTTTTTTTTAAATAAATTTTGATGAAAAAAAAATTACTAAATGGACATTGTTTTTGGTGCACACCCTATTACATGTTGGCTCACAGCCCAACAAAAGTTTGACATGTGGCACGATGACATCAACACTAGATAGAGCTTCTCTCTCTTGCCTGCTACCCACATATTTATTTTTTTAGATTTCAAATCTTAAAAAAGGTCGTTGGGTCCACATTGATTATCACATTGACAATCCAATAACATAATCTTTTAGATTTCATGAAAATATTCATATTAACAAAAAAATTATATTATTTTTCGAGCTTTATCAAAGGTGTTGAAAATGGACAGTCAATTGAGCACCCAAATTTAAAAATAAAATTTAATGGTGAAAAATAATTATTTTTTTATTATCATTTTAAGTTCATATAATTTTGTCCTTTGCAACTCCATTGCATCAGATCATATTTTTAAATGTCACAAGGTGATCAAATCAGAAAATTTGCTTTTTTCATTATGGGCAGGAGAGAGAAATGGGGTGTTGCCAAAAACGACGTCCATTTAACATTCAAAAAAGAAAAGCATTCTAAGAAAGTGTTATTTCCAAAAAGAAAAGCTTATCTTCAATCTTACACTTCTTAGAGGAACTCTAAGGGGAAACACCATTTTGATATTTCATAGTGGTGGATGTGAGTATTATGGATCACCATTTTAGATGTTCAAGATGTTTGCATTCCAATAGTGTCTTCCAAAATGGTGATCCATAAATATTTTAGTATTTTTTTTAGTTCAATCCCCTATGAAAATCCTAACCAACTTACAAAAATTTTGAACCAAAAAAATGGAATAGCTCTACCTATCTTCCATTTTGGAGTTTGAAAACTTGAAATTCCAAAATGATCCAAACTCCAAAATTGGAAGGGATTTTGGAAGACTACATTGGAGACCACTTTACAGTCTTTACTCAATTCTGCACTCCAAAATGGCAGTTGAGGGAAATGGAAGAGGTTTTGGAAGATGGGTTGGAGTTGTTCTCGAGGTTAAATTTTTTAGACCTTCTATTAACACACAAAATTTTACTTATAAAAAAAAATCTATAGATATACAATCCTTTAATTTCAAAAGGATTGGTCTGATGTAAGTACAAATTGGTTAGCCAATAAGATCTCTCAAACAAGGGCGGAGCCAAGATTTTGCCCACATAGGGGCAACTAAGAGTGGAAATTTTTTTGAAGGGACAATTAAGAGTGAATTTTTTATTTTGTGGGGGCAATAGTGGTGGAATTTTTTATCTGTCGCAATAACTAATTAAACTTTAGATTTTGAAAATTATTGTAGGGGCAAGTGCCTCCATTGTAAATCTGCCATGCTCTCAAAATTTGAGAGCATCTTCACTAATAGGGGCAAAAAGTCAAAGAGTCGTGATAATCTAACTACCCCATGTGGCATAAATCAACTACTTGACGTGACAACTTCGAAAATCGTAGATTTGCGTTCCTCGATTCCTGAACTTGTCACGTCAAGATAGATTCTACTGAAGTTTCTTCTCCATTTATTAGTAAGAACTCTTAAGCGAAGACTGAACTTGGAGTCGATTGACGCGATAAGGGAGATCAGATCCAGAAAGTGATCCACGATGTTTCGTTGCATATCACCTTCTCTCTTTGCTAGCAAGAGTGGTGCCTTTATTCCCACTGCCAAGGAAGACTTCCTCACCTCTCTATCCAGCAAATCTTTGTTTCTTGAGCCATTGGATGAAGTCGACTTTTCAGCCTACTCCTTTAAAGTGTAGTTCCGCCAGGGTCGCATCGTCAAGTGTAATTCCGTCAAGGTAGACATTTGACTATTCCCTTATTGGCTTGGGCTATCTCTTCTTAGCAAGTGATGATAATCTAACTACCCCATATAGCATACTCAATCGACTACCTAACGTGACAACTTCGAGAATCGTAGATCTGCACTCCTTGATTCTCGAACTTGTCACGTCAGGTAGTTGATTGAGTTTGCCATATGCAAATAGTTAGGTTATGAAGATTCAAAGTCAAATGCTAATGTCATGTTCCCAAATCGTCCACTTTATTGGATTATCTCATCGTTAAGTGGGTCAACATTTGTAAGAGCCTTCCCATGCACTATGGAAGTTGTTTTCATTATTATTTTTATTAATTAATATTATTTTATTTGAGGCATATGTCCCAACCTACTATTATTGTTTATTTGAAAAAAACTCATACAATAAACTATCAATCAAATGATGAATTAAAGGAATCCATCAGTAACTTTTCCATATAAGAAGAAAAAGTATGATACAACACCAAAATTTGGAAAATCAGAATGCCACCACATTCATATTTAACCTTACTATTATGAAGAAAAAAAATTTCTTAGAAATATAAATATTATTCCCAATTTTCTTAAATTACAATTCATTAGTTTTCTATTACAAATTATTCTTTTATTATGTTATATTTCCCAGTCACCCTACTTAATATTTTTAAATTATATATAAAAAAAAGTCTTTATATTTATTAAATGATAAAATACATATATATATATATATAATAAAATAGAACGTAGACCTCACTCAATTATAATTTTGTGAGTATAAAGATTGAGACAAATGAATGAGATTCAAAAATTTTCATTCTATTGTTTTTCCTCTTATTTCCCTTCAATTTTATTAGAGTGCTGATAATATGACGTGGTTTTGACGCATGACCTTGATGTGTTTGCTCATAGCCTAACAAATGTTTAATATGTGGTGCGAATGACATCAACAATATAAAGATTCTTACTCTTGCTCGTTGCCCATATATTTATTTGTTTAGATTTCAAATTTTAAAAAGGGTCGAAGGGCCCATATTGATTATCACATTTACAATCCAACAACACAGTCTTTTAGTTTTTATAAAAATATGCATATTTATATTTTAAAAAAAAACGTGTTTCGAACTTTTTTCAAGGCGTTGAAAATGGACAACTAGTGAGCACCCAAATTTAAAAATAAAATTCAATAGTGAAAAATAACTATTTCATTTTTTATTTTTTTAAATTCATATAATTTTGTCCTCTACAACTCCATTGCATCGGATGATGTTTTTGAATATCACAAGTAATCAGATCAGAAAGTTTTATTTTTTTCACTATGGGGCAAGAGACAGAAAATAACGTTAACCAAAAAATGCGTCATATTATCAAAATTCATTTTATTATATTCATTCTCATTTTCTTTTTTCAATAATACCCCTCTAATTTTACTACCTTTAATCTTTTACTTTTTTAACCTTAAACACAGGTGAACGCTAGTCTATATAATAAAAGACAAAGGTGTATTCACACTCTCCAGTCCTTACACGAAGAAAGGTTGAGATTTAATCTTAATCTTGAGGATTGTCCTTTTTATTTTTATTTTTGTCCCCCGAAGAGTATCTTTCTTCTTTTATCTCCTTTTTCAAGTGTACCTATATTTTCGTTTTTACCTCCTAAGTTCAGAGATGAGACCAATGTGGATGGGCAAAGTCTAGTATAATAAAAAAAATTATATTATTTATTTAAATTTTTTAAATATTTATTTTAAAATAATTATTAAAAAAAATTTGATCATACTAAATAATATGCCACCTACACCTACTTAATCAAATTTAAAAATAATTAGTCAATTTTGTAACGTTTGAAAAACAGCACCCAAAGGCGATTTATACTTGTCTTGGTAGGTTAGGACTCAGTCAAGGACGTAAGATCAATGGTAGTTAACGTCGAATACCATTTACTTCGGTATCTCGCGAAGTACAAAATCAACCCCCTTAAAGGCAGCCTTTTGGCCTTTTAAATGAGACCTTGGCCGTCCAGTTAGACCTCCTCCCCATTTCTCTCGCTCTTCTCTCCACCTTTCGATTTTCAACAAAGCGAGAGGCGGAGCGACGCAGAGGGTTCTCTAGCTCCAAAGTAAGCAAACCCTAACCCGTCTCTCTCTCTCTCTCTCATTTTGTTCGATCTGTTAGATCAAAAGAGCCTTATAGTGGCTCGATCTGGATCTTGATCTTCATCTCGATTGGTGTTGTTGATTTGAGTTTCGTAATTGTTCTTTTTCGTAGGCTAGCTTTTAGGGTTTTTTTGTTCAAATTTAGTTATTTAGTTTCTAAGATCTGTGTTTTTTTTCTTCTTTCTTTTGTTTTCGATTATTATTATTATTATTTTATTTCTAAGCATTTGGAGTGACGTTTGATCAGATCCATTGTAGGTTTGTTGGATATAGTAATATTTAACTCTGTTTTCTTAGATCTACGAGCTGCGATGATGTTCCGTCCTCCTTAGGGTTCACATTATTGGATGGTTCTACGGATCCGTTTGGACCATCCAAAGTTTCGAACTTTGTAAGGAGGAGACGTATTCCGTGGAAGGAAACCATCGATTATCTATTTTTTTGTTGATTTTGTGCTTGTATAGTTATGGATCTGAGTTTAGAATCTGATCTTTTAGGATTTTTTTTATCTTGTTGTCTTTGTGATATTTGTTTATACTGTTTGTATAATAGATCTATAAATTTCTTAATTTCATGGTTTTAAAATCGGTTCTTCGTTTCATTTATATTTTAATAAATAATAATTGTTTTTATACTATTTACGGGATTAATATATGCTCAATCTCTAAATTTCATTTGTATAGAGAAAAAAACATTTAATTTAAATTATTAAAAATCAAATATATTTAAGGTATTTTAGAATTACCCCCATGTAAAATTGGTGATATAAGGTTTTTCTCCCTTGCAAAATGCAAGATTAGGTTTACCTTTCCAGTCGGAAGCTGACGTTGCTTTTTTTTTTTTTACTTGATGATTTAACCGTATTTTTTTAAAAATTTTCTTCTAAATTTTGATTTTGTAATTTAAGTATTTGAAGAGCATTTTGAAAAAATAAAATAAAATTTCACCGTTAAATCATCAAGAAAATGCAACCTTGACTTACGGTCAATGGGGGTAAACCTAATTTTGCATTTTGGATATTTCTAAAATACCCGTATATTTATATGAAAAACTCCAAAACCAGCCAACTTGGTTTGTTTTCAAAACTCCGCCTAAATTTTCAAATCCCCAAGGAGATGGCTCAGGTCTCATGCGAATCATCGAGATTGCTAAGTCCGTGGAAATCTTGTTCAGATGCCTTCAAGATCGAGATGACTTGCCCAATTCATATTGATCTTGTCCAAGATTTAAAATAACTGTAAATGGATCTTATATTTACTACTAACTAGTAGTGATTTTCCTTTAAATAGTTAGGGTTGCATCACCTCCCTTCCTGAACGATGTTGTTGTGCTGCTATTACCTATTTTTATCTTGGAAATGCAATGAGTGTGTCATCCCTTGAGTGGTTGGTATTATATATTGAGTCATCCATTCATTTAACTTTTCCTTCATGTTCATTTATGAGGTGTCCCACCACTTGAAAGATCAGGTTCAGCTTGTGCTTATGGGCCATGTGTAAAGTATGTTGGTTTAGTACCTTGAGGACAATGAGTCCTGTAACTAATCTTCTTTTTCTGGTAGTTTTGTTTTTTTACTGACATCATCAACTCTTTATCCTGATTTTCGGGTCAGCTGGTTATGTAACTGTTATCTGTGAAGTATGTTGGTTGAGTACCTCTTTTTTCATTTTAGTGTTGTCATCATCTACTCTTAATCATAATTTTCGGGTTGGTGACATCTTTTGTTTTTTTGCCATTTAATGTATCTAGAGATATTTCGTTTATCTCATTCATTTAGCTCCCTTTGCCCTCTGAAATTATCTATATGTGCAACTGAAAGATAAAATATGAAGTTCAGAAAGTCAACTCAATGTAAAGATAACCCTTTGTCAGATGCTTTATTTTATTATCTTTTTATTTTTAACACTTTACATCTCCATACATAGTTAGTGTCTGAGGTGTAGCTCATTGTGGTTTACTTCTGAGTTCCTCCAGATTAACTTTGTTTATTTCGTGGTTTTCTTACTTTTCAATCTGTTGATATTTTTTCCTATTCATGCTACTTTTAAGGTTGGCCTGTCATTTAGATTTGTATTTGGAAAATTGGTGGCATTGTACATTTTGTTACTTCAAGGATCCTGGTAATAGATTGGTTGTCTCCTATCTCTTGCTGCCTGCATCCTTTGCTTCATGTTTGGTTTAGACTGTTAATCAATGAGTACATGTGGCAAATGTCAAATATTGATTTGTTGTGACGTTTGACATTAAACCCAAGGTGGGTTATGTAGGTTGGATTAGGTTTAGGGATTGGCAAAGCCCAACCCATTTCTGGTCTTAGATGATTAGCCGAACCCAGATCTGAGATAATCTTACTTCACTCTCTAAATTTAGGCCAAAAGATAAGTGCTATATATAATCTCACATCTGAAGCCTGTTTTGTCGTCTAGCAAATCAAATGAGTAGATGATTTTTTTAAACATTTTGTTACATTTTTTTTTTTAGGGGTCTGTGGTTAATTTGTGGCCTTATGATGGTTTGTGATTTGGTTCTCATGAATGTTGGTTATTGTGGGATTTGATGATAATGTCTTGATATTATGGTTTTTATTTATTTATTATTACTTAAAATTTCAAAGTTGTGTTATTTTACTCAACAAATATATTGATTGTTGACTCCCAAGGGTTGGTGAGATGACTGAGACCAAAGCGGAGGTCTTGGGTGCGAGTCCCCCCTTAGGGGCTCTCTCAGGGATTTATCCCAAAAATAACTTAGTGCTTATGGTTGGAAGGGACTGCACATACCCCAAGGATTAGTTGGGGTGCTCTAAGAGGCCCGGATACCTTGGTTCCAAAAAAAAGATATATTGATTGTTAAATTTTTTTTTTTTGTTCTTTTGCATTATAGCATGTATAATTATGTGTGGAGACATGTTATAATGTACAATATTCAATAGTATGTTTTTCAGTAATTGACTATAGATGGCCAATGGAAATTGATATCCATTACAGTGATTCTTTAGGCATATATATGGTCATAATTTTCAAATTCATGGTTTGTATGTTTGATACATTCATATTATACAGATTAGATTACATATTAGTTACTTATTTATGATAAATGATAATAAGAAATTCTTAATTAAAGATGGTGATAATGCTTGGCCCGATTGGGTTGCTTGAGAGATCATCCTGAAGCCCATACCAGTTTAAGATCAACCCAATTTTACTTGGTTCCTAGACATTGAATCTGAGCTCTAAAAAACACAAGGTTGGGCTAGTGTTGAGCCCACCCAAGTTTCACCTCATTTTTCCTGGTTTCCCAGTGTTTATAGATACATTTGGTACTTCAAAAAATATCTTATTTGTAAATTGGTCTCAGTTTATGATATCTACGTAAATGGTATGCCTTTGCTAGTCCCATCACTTTCTGATCAAAATTATTTTCTCTGGTTGTAGGTTTTTCTGCTTTTGACAGTACATGATGGCTGAACGGCCTCAGCACCCAAATGTCATTCAAAAGGTAGCGGGTCAGTTTCATCTTGGTTCAAGCTCCCAAGGTGTGATGACTCACAAAGGTGGCTTCTACGGACCTTCCATGTATCAGACAAAGCGTTTTTCATATGGGAACTATAGCAATGCAGGATTGCAATACCCCTTGACACAGGCTTGCCGAGCTAGCCAAGATCTATCCATGATTAACTACACTGCCTCACCTGTCTTTGTTCAAGCTCCTTCAGAGAAAGGCTTTACCAGCTTCGCCATTGATTTCCTTATGGGTGGAGTCTCTGCCGCCGTATCCAAAACAGCTGCAGCTCCCATCGAACGTGTTAAGCTCTTGATCCAAAACCAAGATGAGATGATTAAGACTGGCAGACTCTCTGAACCATACAAGGGAATTGGAGAATGTTTCAGGCGAACCATCAAGGATGAAGGGTTTGGGTCATTGTGGAGAGGAAACACTGCTAATGTGATCCGTTATTTCCCCACTCAGGTTGGTATTCAGTCTTTTATGAGCCTTCTGATTATATATTGAAAAAGACTTTCCTTACTTAGCAAGATTTTAAAGGGTCATTAATCTCAAATGAGTTACCACATTGGCAATCCAATACCACAGCCCTCTAGAATTCATTAAAAATCTCAGATAAATTTTTTTTTGGGCTTGGTCAAAAGTTTTGAAAATTGGCAGTGGCTACCGAACAAAATCCATCGGTGAAAAATAATGTTTTTTGATTTTTTTTTTTCTTTCAAAGTTCATAGAATTTTGTCCTCTATCACACTGGCATCAGGTCATGTTTTTGGATGCCAAAAGGTGAGCTAGTCTGGTTCTTTAATATTTTCTCTTCTTTCGTGAATACTCATGCTAATTCTTACGTTATGAAACTTGCACTAGGCCTTGAACTTTGCATTCAAGGATTACTTCAAGAGGCTGTTTAACTTCAAGAAAGATAGGGATGGATACTGGAAATGGTTCGCTGGCAACTTGGGATCTGGAGGTGCTGCTGGTGCTTCTTCTCTCCTCTTTGTCTATTCTCTGGATTATGCCCGTACCCGTCTTGCTAATGACGCAAAAGCCGCAAAGAAAGGAGGAGAGAGGCAATTCAATGGTTTGGTTGATGTCTACAGAAAGACACTCAAGACAGATGGTGTCGCTGGACTCTATCGTGGATTCAACATCTCATGTGTTGGGATCATTGTTTATCGAGGTCTCTACTTTGGAATGTATGATTCTCTAAAACCGGTGTTGCTGACTGGAGATTTACAGGTTAGTAAGATGTTCGTTGTCCACTCTTTCCAAACCTTGTGAAATGGTTTAGTAGATATTGATTTATTAAATTGCATGTGCTATGCTATATTGATCTGTGATCAACATGTATGTTCGATTGTGTGAACGCACAATAGCATATGCAGTCAAAGGTAAAGAAAAGGAAAAAAAAAATTATTACGAAAACGGAAATAATATTGTTAGAATCTTTGTATAAATTTCTTTTTAGTTTAGTTAAGAGAGCTGCTATTGGCACCCCCACTTTTACTTATTACACCCAATCAAAATAATAAAAAAATACGTGAATGGTTGATAATAAGTAAAGTTTGGGGTCCTCATAGAAGCTCTCATTTTTTTTTTCCTTTTTGCCAGATTTCTATATCTGGGGTTTAGGATTTTATATGAGCCTCTAATTGAACTACTGAAATTGTTTGAAGCAAATGTTGAGATCATAATTTTAACCAAACCTTTGTAACGTTTGAATGGTGTAATCTTTAATTGGGGTGCCAGTAGCAGTTCTCTAATTTATAATGTTGTAATTGACGATATTTTCGTTGCTTGTGCTTGGATAATTTCAGGATAGTTTCTTTGCGAGTTTCGCCCTTGGTTGGTTGATCACCAATGGTGCTGGCCTTGCATCTTACCCTATCGACACTGTACGTAGAAGAATGATGATGACATCCGGTGAAGCTGTCAAGTACAAGAGCTCACTAGACGCCTTTTCTCAGATTCTGAAGAACGAGGGTGCCAAGTCTCTTTTCAAGGGTGCTGGTGCAAACATTCTCCGTGCTGTTGCAGGTGCTGGTGTGCTTGCTGGTTATGACAAACTTCAGCTGATCGTGTTCGGGAAGAAGTACGGATCTGGCGGCGGCTAATTACCCCCCATCAAAGCCCCATGGATAGTGATGAAAATTTGAGTTCCATTTTAGACTGTCAGGTGAGATTTTATCTTCCTTTTTGAATAATGAGTTTCTCCCAAACATTTTTTGATTTTTTGTTGGGAGGATTTTTTGCTCTTTCGTAAACTTGTTTATTGGCCAAAGAGATCGATCGCAAGTGCCGCCTCTGCATTTAATGGATTAATGCAAGGGTAATGAATTTATTTTGCCCATTATACTATTTAATTTAAAATTAAGCATTTTAATTTTATGACATTAGCGATCTTGTTACCTTGCTTGCTGTTGGCTGTTGATTTAGTCAAATATTTCGATGGGTTGTCATGGTGTTCATCTGCTCAACACCAAGCGATGAGTGTTGGCTCTTGAAAACGAGGCCTTTGCGAGTCATCCTAGATCTTGGACAAGTCAAATGTAATGGGCGGCTTGTCCTGGTCTTGAAAGGCAACTGAATGAGATGTGTAATGTGATTTTTTACATGCCATTGACACATTTGATTATTCTAGATGCCTCCGGCAATATTTGTTTGTGAAAGTGTGAATTGGTGATGACATCGACTTGATTCTTGCCAATGGATCAGGCTTGCGTAAGGTTGGTGCCAAACCAATTAGTTAGATGTGGACCTGATTGGATTCTTTGGTGTTGTGGATCCTGCCTGATTTGATTTGATTTGATGAAAATATATCTTAATACATAGGCAATATGAATATGTTATTTATTTATTGTTCTCATATTTGATTAGGTTTATATGAGATCGGGATATGGTTACTTATCGAGTTAAGAACCGTTGTAGACATTGACTGATTCAAATCTGTTTGGCAGAGTCTACTTGATTTGATTGAGTCAATTTGGTTTGACCACTCAATTCAAAATCTTTGACCTATTCTTAAGACCAAGTCCCAGCGTCTCTTAGGTCTTCATATTTTTTAGGTCATAATTAAAAGTTTTTAGATGTCTAAATTGAGTTCTAATAGGATTCGGACGATGATAATACGTAATAAAAATATTAGGAAGTTATTTTTTGAGTATTTTAAAGGTTTTTAAGTTGTTATAAGGAATTCAAATAAATGGATTAACAGTAATTTTTTTTTGAACATTGATTAATAAAAGAACAAGGAAGAGAGTTTTCTTTGGTTTTTTTTAGCAGGTTTACATTGATAGAAGTGGAGAGAAGAGAAACTCATTAAAAGAGAAGAGAAGTGGAGAGAAAAGAAACTTATTAAAGAGAAGAGAAGAGAATTTAATTTCTCTCCACCATGTTGACAGCAGAGCACTTGAAACAATTTTAGAATTTTAAAATATCTTAAAAGAGATCTAAGGGTAGATTTGAAATTATAAAATATTTTAAAATGATTTCTCTCCTCTTCTCTCCATTTCTTTCAATCCAAATATAATGGAAGAGTGATTTTGATTCTTAACTATAGTGTGTATGATTGATTTTAATCAATTTCAAATCTAGATTTAAGTTTTTAATTTGTTTCGATTGACATAGAGATTCTTCCTTACTGGTAATTTTTGGGATTTCACTCTAGAATTAAAATTTTTACATAAATTCTAGGGTTGATTCAAAATTTTGAATCAGAATTTCTTTGATTTGAACTTTGATTCATTAATTGCACTATCAGCTATGTTTATGTATATATTATTATAATAGTAATATTATTTGGTTAAACAATACTGATTTTGTTAAAGAACACTTTAATAGAATGAACTTTTTGAGCCTTAAATCCCTCCATCAACGTAACCACGGAAAATGCAGTTTTCCCAGAGATCAATTACGATCATGTTGGGATTAATGCTTTTTTTTTTTTTTTCTAGGGAAATTGTTTTCTTTGGAATTCTTACATCTCAATGATCGAGGAGAGCCTCAATAGGCTAGCACTTTACTATGTGAGTGCTGATTTCACCCTTGAGTCCTGACAGGGTAACCCAAAAACTCATTAACGGGCTGGTGCAAGACTGTTTAGTTTTTAACATTTGGGATATACCACTTTACATATTTTATGGGGATGGGTAGTTGTGTATCCCAAGGGAAAAAATATAAGGTTCTTGTAGGGTACACATCAGTTGAGTTTTTTGGGTTGAGTTACAAAATCATTACACTTGGTATACATATGTGTAGGGGTGTCAATGGGTCGGGTTCGTAAGCAACTTAGAATCATAACCATTATATTAGTACGATTACGATTTTTGTCGGTTCTGGGTCTAGTTCCAAAATAAATGAAATTGGAATCCAAACTATCAAAAATCATGGGTACCTTCTCAAGAATTGAATGACAAAAAATGTATTTCAAATCATTATAAATAAAAAAATTTAAAAAAAAATCTTTTAAAAAATTAATATATTATTAACAAAATTGTTAATTTAGTTGTAATTTGTTATACTTAAGATACAAATTAATTATTTTTTTCAAAAATAAAAATTTATCTTTGTAATTCATTTTAAGTTTCAATTGGTAATTTATATGAAAAATTGAAGAATTTTATATAACATGCATTTATTTTTTAAATAAAAAATACCTTAAATCATCAATAGTATAGAAAGTAATGACAAAATAAATCGGTTTTGGGTATCCGTGGGTACCCATTGGATAGAACCAAATGGTTTTGGTTCCTATTGATTCGGTTCCATTTTAGACTGATTTCAATCGGTGGTACCCATTGACACCCCTACACATGTAGCAAAAAATGATTTAAAAGCTTTTCAATCAATGTTTTAAAAATTGGACCTATCATTGACCCATATGATTGATCGGATAGTCGAAAGTGATTCGATTAGAGTTAGAAGTTTCGGAATAGGCTGATTTTTTGTGAGGATAATCTCTATGACGAGGAGATCATCCTCACAAAAAATCAGCCCATTCTGAAACTTCTATCTCTATCAAAAGTGATTTACAAAAGTTGGACATTCCATGATTCTTCAACTTTTAAATTAGGGTTTGAAGGTTTCAGAAAATAACTGATTTTTGGTGATGAGGATATCTTCACCATAGAGATCATCCTCACAAAAAATCAGTCCATTCTGAAACTTTTAACCCCTATTTTGAAAAATGTTTGGCTCTCTTTAGGCCCTTCAAAGTTTGAAAGCTTCTCTTATTAAATAGCCTCAGATCGGATTGAGTTAGGTTGCCCTTCATCCCAAGATCAAGCTAAATTAAGGTTACGTTGAGTTATTCTAACCTAGGTTCAACTCATATTCTACATAACTTGGCCCAGACTCCCCATATTATCAATAGGGTTGAGTCCTGGCCAACCCGCCCAAGTTGTAGCCCTAGTTCGAATACGTAAAGTGATTAGGAAAGATAAAGTTAGTTACTTTTGTACGCCAAAAAAATGTAGGAATGATTCTAACATGCGTTAGATTAGGGCAGTCCATCGATCGGGTTTGGATTGGATCAATGTTTATTTGCTACCGATCCAACAAAGATCGAATTAGATTGGATGTGGGACTGATCCGATAAGAATCAGATCAGAACCTTATTGAATCGGGTTTTTATCATAACTCAATAAAAAAAAGATCTAGATCCAATCCATTAACAATCGGATCGAGCCAACTTCAATTTTATCTACAAAATCAAAATAAACTCCATACATCTCAATAGAAATATAATATAATTCATATAGTTTCTAACATATTATCGGATCAGGACATGGTTGATAAAAAGACACATAAGAATATGGATAGAGATAGAAGAGGTTGCTATATACTAATTTTCAATAGGAATAGACATGTGAATAGAGTGGAAAGAAGATCCCAAAGGCTTCTTGTTATTGTTGTTTGTATGTTTGCAGTGAAAATATTTTCTTTGAAATATCAAATTTTCAAGAAAAATGGTCTTTTAGAGAAAATGAAAAAAAAATAATAATACTTAAAAAAATGCTAAAAACAAAATAATAGATGATTTTTTGAAAAAAATTGTGATTTAAAAAAAAATCATAGATTTTTTGTCACTATGTATTGGATTGATCCCTCACACTTGATGTAATTGTTTAATTAGGGTTTTGGACACACTAGAAGAATGACTTGAAAAAGATGTTGTTGATTTATTCCATATATAAGCTTTTGACCAGCTTTCTATGAGAAGTTGTACTATAGAAAGAAAGAATGAGGGCCTTATTATTAAAGACATTTAGATCTCCCCTTTGAGGAAAGTGTTTGATGCTATTTTCTCTCACACCCATTGTTTGATCTCCAAGCTATGAAAAAGGTGGCCATTGTAGTAATAGAGAAGCCTTTGAAAGCAACCAATAATATATTTAGTTTACCTACTTTTTTTTTAAACATTATTATTCTTCTCTCACTAAGAACTTATGAACACTTGTTTGTCTCCCCATGTCATGGTTTATAAACTCAGCCAACCAAGAAAGATAGTCAATGTGAATCACCCATCATATTGATTTATGTGAGATATGACATATTTTTAAAATATTGGATTAATTTATAAAAATTCGGCCAAGTTGTTTGTCGAATTTTTATGTTTTTTTTTTTTCATATAAACTATAAGGATTTAAATATTTATTATCTATAAAAAAAAAAAAAAAGATTTTGTGATTAAGTATCTACTAATCCAATTGTAGAGGCAGAATCAAGTTTTATCTTGATCAACTCTGCTCTACTAATCTAAAGTAGTTCCTAAGTTCCTCCCATAAGCACCGGTGTGGTACCTGTCAATAATCCTTCGATGCCCAAGTTAAAGGTGCAGAAATAACAATATTAAAGAAAACTAGTTTCAGCCTTTATTTTCCTGGCCAAAAGATCCTTTCTCTTATCATTATTATCCTCTATACCAATAATTTTATTAAAATTCAGCTATGTTATTCGGATTTTATATTTTATGTAAAGTATAATGATTTAATTTTTTTTTTATCGATATAAGATGATTGATTTTCCAAGTTTTGCTCAAAAACTCTCTTTTTGATTTTATATTTGAAGTTCTTTGTCAACATCAGATCTCGAATATAAATCACGAAAATGTGGTAAAAAATGCATACAAAATAAAAGAAGGTTTTACATGGAAGAATGTAAAAGACAACAAAAAATCGAAGTAGAAATTCAAAGTAGAATCCAAAAGTCAATAAATTCTCATTACAAAGTGATAATAAGTCGTTTGAAAAAACTTCAGAGACTATAAGAGCACACTACAAATGATTTGCATTGCAAATAATTTGTGACGAAAGATTTACTATTGCTTAGCAACCATTGCAAATGTGAATCCAAGGTCAATACATTTTTATTACGAAAATACCCCTCTACCCTTGCTAGAGTTTTTGGATTTATTAAAATCTTTTTGTTTGGTTAATATTTGGCAATTGCCCTCACCCCCACTGATGACATTGTCGATTAACTTAGGTCTTCTCTTATAAATTAATAAAAAATGACCTAAATATCCTTTTCTACAACCTCTAACCAAAAATCAATTACACATGTAATAATATATAGAGTCGTGATAATCTGACTTATTCATGTGACATACGCAATCGACACCCTTAATATGACAAGCTCAAAAATCGTAGATCTGATCTCCTTGGGATACAAAATATATTTTTTTTATTAGAATCGTAGTCAGTCAGGGGTGTCGACTGAGTATGCCACGTGGATAAGTCATACTGTTAATACATAATTGCTTTGTAACAATTCTCAATATTAAAAAAAAAATGTCTCTCATGCATGTGTGCCACGTGTACTGCACAAAAGGAGTGGAGAATTAAGGATCCCTGCCTTACACGCCAGGTTGCTTACCCCACGTAATACATGAGAGAGAGAGAGAGAGAGAGAGAGTTAGTGATGAATCAGGTGGGGTGGGTCATCCTTCACACACCAAAAAGTAAGAAATTTAGGTTGAGAAGTTGTTACTTTAGTTTGCTTTGTAATTTAATATGAGTCAGAAAGCATAGATATCCACGTCAGGTGTAGCCATATCTCCCCAACCAAACAAACAACACCCTCTTAGTCTCAGTAGATAAGCGTTTCTTTCTAAAAAGCATATTTTATACATGAGTGGACGAGAATCGCTTCCTAACGAATCTCAACCGACACACACACCCCATGCTTTTGGGTCAGAGCAGCTTACCAATGTACCTATCTAACAAAACGACACCTTTGAAAAAAAAATCCTAAATGGGACCCTCATATGAAATGATGGATCCATAGGTATTGCTATATATGGTAAAAATATTTAATATAAAAAAAATCAAAATACATTTATGTAGATACATCACCTGATGTGGTGGGCCAATGGGAAAATGTCCATGTGGTCACTATTTAATTTTTTTATATGGAGAATTTTTTTTTTTTTTTTTTAAAGAAGTTAGTAATTTGATTCTGGCAGGATTTGAACACAGATCTCTAGTATCATCACCCATAGATTTTACCAACTAAGTCAACTTGCACCTGTTCCAGGTGGTCATTATTTATTCGATCGTTATACCTATTTGAATGAGTTCAATAACTCGGTGCTGGTAGGATTTGAACCCAAGTCTTCGGTATCGATTTTACCAACTAAGTTAACTAACACCTATCTCACATGATCACCATTACAAGAATGAGTTGAGTTGAGACTTACACATGTCAACCCTTTTTTTTTTTCTTTCAAAACATAGTTGAGATTTTTTTTTTTTTTTCAAAAAAAAAAAACCTCCTCCTCTACTCTCTTGTCAAGGCATGTGCATAGAATCATATTTTTTTTCTTGGGATACACAATTGCACATATTTATGAAGATGTGCAATTGTATATCTCGAGGAAATTATGGTTCTATGCACATGCCACGTCAGGAGAGTAGAGGGGAAGTAAGTCAAAAGGGGAGTAAGAAAACCATGTCTTTTTTTTTTTTTTTTTTTTAAAGAAAGTTATTGATTCATAAGAATAAAAATCTTAATGTCATTCTCTCATAGTTACTCCACCCATAAAGAAAAAAAAAATCTTTTTAACATTTTCTTAAGTGCAATTATTAGATAACAATTTCTCGAGAATGTTTATGAAAATTAATTTTCTTGAGAAAATATTTGTTGACAACCAAACACAAGTGGTCTACCATTTATTTTTTATTTCGGTATGATTAGTGCACATGAGCAAAACATTAGTGGAAAAACATTTTCCATTAATTATTGATGATGGTTTTAGTTTTAATGTAAATAAAAATAGATGGAAACATGTGAAGGTTTTGACATTATGCTTATTAAAATACCATGGGTCTAGTAGATTATTAGTTGTGCACATTCTTCTTGATTTGGATAGTAGAGTAATTGGGCCCACTTTAGAATATTTATAGACCAAAAAAACATCATCTCATACTCTCATTTGGCTGAGTGGACAAAAATAATAAGAGTAATAATTTATATTTAATATTAAAATTTTGAATAAATTAAAAAAATAATTGTTAATGATAGCTATAATTAAAGGGTCGTGCTACACTACTTGCATTGGACACTGGGTCCAAAACTAAGTTGACCTGGTAGTGCACAGATAACTAGGGGTGCACATGGTTCGGATTTGTGCCAAAATCGAATCGAACTAAATATGATCAATTCTACAAATTCGAAATCGAACCAATCCAATAACCTTATAGAACTGAACCAATTCAGACCAACTTTGTTTCGAATCGATTCCCAGTTCTAATACTTATTATTTTCAATAGTAAAATTAAAATAGTTACAACTTAAAATTAAGCAAAATAAATATTAAACAAAGCATCACACATAACATATAACACACATAAACAAAGTATCAACATACTTATTATTTCAATATAAACAAAGCATCATTCATAACACATTAAAAATAAAAATTATGAAAAAATTAGAAAATAAAGTAAGAAAGTCAATTTTAACACTTACATTGTAAGGGATAATTGAAGATTAAAGTCATTCTTAAAACCAATATTAAGAACTTGAATCAAAATGTTACTTGTTTAAAATCGAATCTATCATCAATCAAGGAAATACATCAATCTACAACAACATAGAGAAGATAATAATGCATTTATGCTAATTAATATTATATATTAGTAAATAAAAATATTAAATGAATAAATAAATTCATTTAAGATTATATTGTTTGAATGTTTTTAACTTTTATCTTTTAAGATTATGTTTTATTTTTAAATAATACAAACCAAATCAAATCAATTAGTTTTTTTTTTACAATTCGTACTCGAACCAAACCATACTCAATCTGAACCAACCCAATCCAAAAGACTTCGGATTTGTTCGGTTCTTGGATTTACTCAATCCAGTGTAGACCCTTATAGATAACCATAGATTTATTTCCTCAAAATACAAGTTGGAAAATCAATAGTTCTCTTTGTATTACCAAGTCAACTCAGTGTTGGACCTAGTGTCCAACACAAACAATAAAACATTTTCTATAATTAAAAGAGTTATAAGTTTAAAAGTCATTTTCAAAAATATAAAATTTCAAAAGAACTTTTTGGGTGTTTTACTAAAATGGCTCGTGTCTTTTACAAACATTATTGAATTTTAGTCATTTTGTTTAACATTCCACAAAAATAATCATATATTAAATTTCATAATTATTTATTTTTACCAAAATGATTATTAAGGTGAATTAAACATGCCCCCTATGTTTTGTTGGATATTAGAGACACCCCGCTATGTTTTTATATTGATGATATGCATCCCTTGACCTTAGTCTTCTAAATAGACAAAGGGTAAAAGACTCAGATGCCCTCGTCATCAACCTTTAGCCAAAAACTTAGATTTTTCCTTTTATAACTAGTTATCTTCAAGTTCTTCAACCTCCATGGTATATCTACTCAACTTAATTTTCAATTCATTTTCTACCTAGAACTAACCCTTTACATAAAATCTTAGATTTTTCTATCCAAAATCTCATCATTTTCAAAAATCTTACCTATTTTTTCTTCCCAAAATGAGTAATCTTTAAGCTCTTCAACATGTAGGATAACTTTAACCTATTCAACCTTATTTTAATCCATTATTTTCTACCTTTCCTCTTTTGTAGAAAATCCTAAAATTTCAGTATATATTATATATATTATATATATATATATATATTATATATATATATATATATATATATATATATATATATGGGAAATGTTCAGCACCCTAAGTTTTACCACACACTTTAACAAACGTTTTTTGTCCTACATGGGTTAGAAGTTTTGGAATGAGCTGATTTTTGGTGAGGATGATCTCTTGATTAGAAGATCATCCTCCCCAAAAATCAGCCCATTCCGAAATGTTTAGCCCCATGTTTACACGTTGAAAAATCGTGGATCGTCCATTTTTTGTAAATCAATTTTGATGGGGTTAGAAGTTTTGGAATGAGCTGATTTTTGGTGAGGATGATCTCCTCACCATAGAGATCATCCTCACCAAAAATCAGCTCATTCCGAAACTTCTAACCCATGTAAGACAAAACACGTTTGTTAAAGTGTGTGGTAAAACTAAGGGTGGCGAACGGGACCCTATATATATCCTTTTAGAAGAAAAAATTTGGTTTTTGACTAGAGGTTAAAGATGAGGGTGTTTGAGTCTTTTCCCCTTAATCTATGTAGAAGACTTAGGTCAAGGGATGCATGCCATCATTTTCAAAATATAGGTGGTATCTCTAATATTTAAAAACATAGAGGGGTATGTCCATATCACCTTATTTATATACACGATTACATTATCATTTACTCATTTACCCATTTTTGAACTTGTATAGCATTCAACTCAAGTATATAAAGGCTAAAAATAAAATGAAAGATAATCACGGAAGTGGATGTGAGCCTATTTTCATAAGAATAACGCTAAAGTGACCTCAAAATTGTACCTCATATCGCACACCCCTAACTTGGAAGTGTGCAGGAACCATAGATGTTTTTAATTGAGATACAAGTGAAAAAGCATCTATGGTTCCTGCACACTTCCTCGTTAGGAATGTGCAATATGAGGTACAATCCTGAGGTCACTCCATTACTACTCATTTTATAAATATTTAAAACATATGATAGATTTTAAAAAATTGGTAAAATATATTACTATTATATAAATTTCACCCATGTTTTTCTATCACATTTTAATAACTGATATTTATTAAATTATTTCAAATCTCGATTTGATGTCTCATCTCATTTATGAATGAGACCCAGAGCTGTCTCGGATGAGATAAATCATTTAATTTGATTTACAATTATGTATATTCATATATTAAATTATAATTTAAAAAAATTAATCATAAAATATAAAATCATGATTCACTTAATCGAGTTCCAACAACTTCACCAATAATTTCAAAATATTATCCTAAGTCATCTCAATTGTTAAATGTGACAACATGCGAGATGATACGAATATTTGTATGGTTTGTGAACGATATTGAGACAACTGACTCGGTCTCGGATGAGATTTGAAACCATGATTTATTATCAACAATTCATGATTTTAAATATCTTTCGAGATCGAGATAACTCGTCCAATAGTATCATCCAATAACAAGATGGATAGACAAGTCAAACACATCGAATAAGATTTAAAATCACGATTCATTTTTTTCTTTGTTGATTGAGATGATTCAAACGTATTGGAAAACTCATCCGAGACGACTCGGTCTCGTTGTCGAAACCATGCAACAATTATATGAATACCCGTTTTAACAGCCGTTACGTGCCGTTATTTAAAATCATGGGCAGAGTTGACACATTTAAGAGATGGATGGAGCCCAGCGTGCAGTAGGTGATAAATACTAGAGTGAGAAAGTCAAAGTCCGTTATAACGATTCATCACGTGAGGAACTCAAACAAGCTCATGCACGCGCGCCGAGACACAATAAGTACATCATGGCTTTCTCTGGAGGGACGCTTCACATATCTTTGGTGGAGTAGCATCTAAACTTGCTCCAAAGGGTTCCATTAAATTTGCAAAATGAACTATCAATCGACTACCCTTACATGATAAGTTCAGGAATCGTAGATCTGTGTTTCTCGGGATACACGATTGCACTTCTCTATAAAAAAATGTATCTCGAGAGAATCATGTATCCTGAGTAATGCAGATCTACGATTCTCTAACTTGTCATGTCAAGTACTCGATTGAGTATGCCACGTGAGATAGTCAGATTATCAGGATTCTTGCAAAATTATGTCAACTCTTCCCATCAATAGATGCATCATCATAGGCACTATTTGTTGAGTGTATATTTTTCTCCACTCTCGGATGTATTATATCGCAATTAAGTCTGGTGACCCTCTTTATATTCATAGTTCTTCATGTTATAGTCATGGTTCTCTCCCTCTCTAACATACCATATCAATCTTTTGGAGTAGTTGGTCGGTTAATATGGAATTAGAACGATAGTTTCATTCAGGTTGATTCAATTCTTTCCACCCTTATAGGTGAGGGGGAGTGTTGAGTATATATTTTCCTCTACTCAGAGGTCTGTTACATCTCAATCAAGCCCCGTACTCTCTTATATTCATAGTCCCCCCCCCCCCCCTCCCCCTAACAATCAAGCCCCGTACTCTCTTATATTCATAGTCCCCCCCCCCCCCTCCCCCTAACAAATTGATTAAATAGAGTAGTTAGTTGGTTAACACTACTTTGTTTTTTATCTAAACATGAAAAACTTGATGTCCTACTTTGTAATCTATGGTGGAATATCTTTTGGCCCAATAATCTATAGACATATTTTATTGTATGTCCTATTAACAAAAGTCAACTTGATCGTCAATTTCTTCTAATTAGATTTGATAAGATTTTAAGATTGTTTCATAGTTATTGATTTGATCGTCTTTTTATCCTAATTTTATGAAAATACTTCAAATAATATAAGGTGCCAACTTGGTAAATAGACTAGAGTCCATAAGTGTTGAGATTAGCATTAGGTTCGAAACCTGCCTTCACTAGCTAATTATTAACTATTAATCTTGCTTGCTATGTTAAAAAAAAAAAAAAGATTCTGGAGAGACAGAAAGAGGAACAAAATTCATCGTACATCTCATTTGCCAAGAAAAAAAGAATATGAACAAATTTGAAAGGAGGAACAAAATTCACCGTACATCTCTCAAAAGACGATGATGATGAGGTTTAACAAGAGATGGTTTGAATATTATGGGATTAGTAAACTAATTGAGTGTGCCACAAGTAGTTTAGGGAGAGGGCATCAAACTTTATTGTTTAAAGCACATGCATTGACATGTTGGTTTTTGTGCGTTTCACATCACTTTTATTATTCAAGGGGCTCACATCAACTCAATGGAACACCACATGGGAGTTAGGCAAGTTATTTTTCTTTTATCTCTTTATTTTTTTGAAGGAGAAATCCATTGTCAATTAATACTTTTAAGTTGAAAAAAACAATGCTTGATTTTGAGAATTAATTTTTGAGTCGTGATTTTCGAACTTTATTTATTTATTTTTCACTTGATCTGTACTCAGCTAACGTGTCAGCTGAGAGTACAAGTCTATTGAATGAAATTGAGTTCGAAAATCATTAGCCTTAATTTTTAGAGTTTGAGAATGGAGTTAATTCCTATGGTTATGCAAAGGAGTTCGACTTCGTTCTCAAAAAATGCTTTTTAGCATAATTCCTTTTGAGCCCAATGCACCATGAATATTTGGCTCATATTGTCATTATATACATATGAAAATTAGTTTGATTAATGATGCTAGAATATTATTTATGAGTATAAAAAATTGAACTAACCTTTAATAAATCGAAATGATAATAAAGATGAGGAAGTTGAGATGGATGAGAAGAAATATTATAAAAAATGAAATTAGAAATAAAAGAATTGAAAAAAATGCAGGAGTAGCTCCAATACGCAATAAATTAAGAAAAAAGTTGACTGAAATACTTCGATTATGTTCGTCGATGGCTAATTACAGTTCTAATTAAAAATATTTAAATTGAAAATTCTTAAAAACAACATACATATATTTTTCAGATGATACTAAACATACATTCAACAACAAAAGACGTGATTCTGGATAGAATTGAAAGAATTTAGTTTTGCTCACAATAGTCATAGAATCTGGGATCCACCAATCACACGAGACGAGATTTCATATATTGAACGAAATCCCCAATTTACAAAATTATCCTCAATATATAGGCACGATGCTTTGACGAAAAATTCTACAAGCAAAACTTCTCTGCAATTGAAATGAGGAATTAAATTTGATAGTCAACCCTAAATCCTTGGGATAAGACTTTGATGATGATGGAGAGGATCCATATTCTCACATTCAAGCATCCTTTATACATCAAATAAAAAAAAGGATAGGGTTTGCCACTTTGGAATTTCTACAAGAAAACCTGCTAATCCAGTAAACAAGTTGAGTCAGTCACTCCAGAAGCTCTCTTTTAATGAGAACAGAAATTTACAGTTTTGCCCTATTGTAATATCTCGTATATCGCGAGATATTGGAAATTTCTTGCCTTGTTAATGGAGAGAGAGAGAGAGAGAGAGAGAGGGGCCATCCCTTTCTTTACATGCGCTCTTCAGAAACTATAAACTCTGCTCCCAACAATAAAACCCACATTCATGAACAAAAAAAAAAAACAAAAAAAATGTCTGTTTTAAATCTCTTTCAGTGATCAAGAACTTATCCACATTGTCCATCAATTCGATTTGATTTCTTGATTTTGATCGATCAAGTCGAGTTGTTGTTGTTGTTTTTGTTTCTTTCTTGGAACATTTCTATGAAGATTGATGGACAATGAGTTGCAGTTATGGCCTTTTTGAGCCCTAGAAATCGATATTTTGATCAAAAATTTCGAAGAGATCGATTGAAATCGAGTTCATTGACGTCTTTGAATCCTGTCTTTTAGGCTATTAAATCTGACTGTTTAATGAGGTATTATTTACTGCCTTTCGTTTTGCCCTAAAAGAATTTGATCGTTCTGATGTTTCTCCTTATAATCAATGTTGCTTTAATTTGAGAGCGATCAATGTAGGTTTTAGTTCTTTGGAGTTTAGATTTCTGTTGCTTTGAGAAATTGTGTTGAAATTTTTAATTTTTTTTAAAAACTAAATTACTTAACTCAGGAGCACTGATGAATTAATTGCTAGAAATTCGATTAAAATATGTTTTTTTTTTTTTTTTGAGAAATTTGTTCTGTTCTTTGTTACTGTTGTATAAATCATAGAAACATAAGGTGGCTGAAGCAAATCTTTAAACAATATAGTAACTTGAGGTGTCACTTTTGATTACTTGACCATCCGTTTTTGTTCTTTTTCAAATTTTTTACTACAATTTCAAGAAGATAAGGTAAAAATTTTGGTGTATAATTTTTCTTACAGTAAGATCCGTGAAAATTTTATTATTTATGAACAGTGAAATAAGATCAAATGGCAATAATTTTGCTTTTTAGGCTATTTTGTTGTTGGAATTGTAAGAGTAATGTGGACCAGCGTTATATTTTAGTTGACATTAATTAAATCTGGTATCTTGTTTTTTGGATAAGAATTAATATTTGGTCATTGATCTTTGTGATATGTTTCATCCATTTTGGTTATTGTTTAAAAAAAAAATGTTTTCATGGTGTTGATGTTCTGCAGATATCATACGACAATGAACGGAAATCGACAAATGGAGCTTCATTACATAAATACTGGATTCCCATACACAATTACTGAAAGTTTTATGGATTTGTTTGAAGGTCTCACTTACGGACATTCAGATTTTCCGGTTTCAGCTGCGATGCATGATCAGGTATTTTTATTTGCTATTATTCTTGTAAACATAGACCCCAAAACATTAAATATTTTGAGAATGTATCGACTGATACCTCTGTATCAGTTTTTCCATTAACCGAAACATTCAATCGATACAATATTTTAAACCATGGTTCATCTTTACACTTTTGATGGCAATCAAATCCATAAATAGCAAATGCAAGCTTCCCTGGATCAGGGCAAGGTTGATGTGTATTGGGGGATTCAATTGTGTTCATTGATGCCTTTTAATCATTTTTTTATAATCGTTTACAGATTTTCTCTTTAAGATAAGGCTTTGATGGTGATGACTATATCTATTTACATTTGCAATTCTATTGCTTGTTTCTTTTGAACTACATGTATTATTGAAATTATTGTCTGGAAAAAAAATCACCTTTTGTGATGTATTTTTGATTCATTTCTGTCTTTTTTTTTCTTGAATCTGATTTTTCTGCTTTTTATGCAGGAGAATGCATACTGGACATTGAATTCGGGTTCATATAAATTTAGTCCTTGGGGTACTCCATATTATTTCCATAATCATGCTTATGAGGTAGATGATCTTCTACCAAGAATGGATGGAGGCAGGAGGGTTGGAGAGGACTCTTCAACCATGAATAACAGAGAGCCAACGCCATTGGTTGGGGTTGAGGGTGGAAATTCTAGCACAGCTACACATGCCAGCCCAGAAGAATGTAAGTTAGCTCTGAGTTCTGTTATTTTACTATACAAGAAGGTGGCATGTGAAACACACATGTATTAGAAGGACTTATCTGTAATTTAAAGCATTGATTGGAGTGTATGTGAATATTACATAGTAAAAAGGTTATTTTGTAATTTTGAAAATTATTCAAGGATTGTGGGCCACAGTTTTCTTTCTTTTTGACCAAAATGACCCTAATTATGTTAAGTTTAAATGTAGAAGTGAGGCCATTTGTGGGATCCAAATTTTGGTGTTGAACTACTTCCACTCTGCCTTCACGTCAAGAAGTACGATATGCGGTTCCAGCTTGAGGTCACTCCAGCACAACTCTTTCCAGATTATGGCACATTTTTCTTAGTAATTAGAATTGAGACTTTCTAGGTGTGGTATTTTGGATGAAGCATTCCTCTAGCCATTTAGCCCACATTGAGGCCATCGTTTTGGTTTAGAGCAGAATGAGAGACTTCTAGTATACTGGTTGTGGTCTCCAGTTATAAATTTTGTGAATATGTGTTCTCATTGTGCTGTATTTTTCAAATTTGGGCCAACGGATGATTCCCGTGTACTTGAATCATTTTGAGATGTAAGGGTTCATGTCAGTTTGGTCAAGGCAAATAGATTAGAAAAAAGAAAGAAATAAACAAAGATTGAAATTTCTTGGCCCAGCTAAAGGTTTGGGGTAGGAGGGGTTACCAAGTCCCCAAAACATGCATAGCTGTTATGGATTGACTGGATGAGTCTACATTGCTATATCCATTTTTGTAAGAATTGGAAGTTAAAAAGGTCTCTTTTTAAATTTTGTCTTACTTGTTTCTTGCTCTTCTTTACTTTGTGTGGATGTTGTGCAGATTGGTTTTTTTAATGTATATGCTTGTGATATTTCAAATTGATTCTTAACACATCATCTTCTCAATTCAAAACGTGGTTTTAATTTTTTATTTTGAGGTATATTTCAATTAGCTTGTCTTTATATGTTCCAATCTTTTCGGCTGTTTTATACAAAGATATGTGTAATATAAGTACTATAGAACTCAGTTAAAAGCTTTGGTCTTTATCTTTAAATAATATGGCCAAACTATATGCTTTCCAAGAAGAAGAAGGTAAAATTTTCATATTATATTCTGAGAATTTTCTATAATGGCTTGTACAGGGAGTTGTGATATCTTATCTTGAGACTTTTTTTTGTAGCTATTAGTATATGCTACTATTTTCACTCCTGTGTTTATTTGGTAACTAAAATTTTTATTCCTAGTCTAATATTTACTACTTCTCCTTCATGTTTTGCAGGCATTCGAAGTTATCACAATTCTAGCAGCTCTCAGGTATGAATCTTACATATTGGTAGTCATAGTGTGAAATATTTGTGTTTGTATCTATAAATTACCAATCTCTGTTTCAAGGATCATAAATACTTGTCGGCATAAATACAGCACAATCTAAATGTTTATTTGTCTTAGTTTTTGTTGATTTTTCTTTTAACATTTATTATGCTTACGACGAGCAGTAGTGTTAGAGCATGGAATGGGTTGGATTTAGGTGAATTGGAGCCCCAAGTACGAATTTGCATCTACATTACTAGACCTTAATCTGAATGTGACTAAGATCTAACAATCGAGATTGACATCTGATCTGTATTCAAAATTGTTATTCAATATCTGATCCAGATCCCGAGCCTAAACAACCCCAAATTCTACAATTGAATGGGATATTTGCAGAACAAATGAATAAAGTTTTTGAAGAACTTAGAGAACAAAATTAAAAACAGAAGCTCAAACAAACATCATTAGTGACAGAATTCCATAATGAAGGATCACAGATTCTAGTCCCAATGTGGCTATTGACACACTTGCCACTACAAATAAATGGTGGAACAAGGCAGCGACTCACTTCACGCTCCCAATTTCACTCTCCTATGATCCCACCACCCCTCTTTCATCTCAAGCTTCGATTTAGTATCTACAAACTCAAATCCCTATGAGACAACCCAACAAAAATGTGCTCAAAGCAAAGGATAGGATTAGGTTGGAAAGTGATCATATGGTGTCCTAGATACAATAAGGTTAGGTTTTGAAGATGAAAAAGAACATACATTATGCTATTTTACCAATTTTCTGGGATGGGGTTCATTCTTCCGGTGGTGATGAAGTTAAAAGGTTAAAAAAACCACCAATATCCTTATACCCAGACAATGGCATGTATTCATCAAAAGGGGAACATACTGTAAAGAACGTGAGACTTCAATCATAGGAAGAATCAAAATGGATATTAGCTATGGATATGGATCTATCCAGATTATGAGTCAGATCTCAAATGCCAAACCATTACTGGCCCATTTTAACATGGACCCTATTACAGCACAGGATCCAGACCCATTAAGTAGGTATGAACAAGGTCTTGGGTCTGACTTTCTCATGGCTGAGTTAGAATCTTCTAGGAGTATATTTTATTATTATTATGAGTTGTATTGTCTTTTTTTTGTTGTTGTTGTTGTTGTTGCTTTTGTCATATAATAGATTGTGCGGTTAGGGTTGGAGCCAATTTTGACTCCTTCTTCTCCTCAAAGTCTTAATCTACAGAACCTATTATAAATCTCTTTCGCAATGGTAATTAATTAAGTTGTTTTCCTTTTTCTGTATGAGTTGCAGGCTACTTGGCAAGACAATGTTGACCCAGACAATATGACTTACGAGGTATACTATATATTATTTTACATGTTCATTTTTTAAGAGCCAAATTGATATTTCATTTTAGGTTTTCTTAAGAATATAATGTCAGTAATTGTAACACCAACCTATGGCCTTACATTCTGGGAAGGAAATGCTTTTCCAATGATACAGACCTTATGTTATACTCAAATGTTTTTACATCTAAAACTAACTTATCTTGAATCACATTTCGGGTGCGTTATGGGATAAATTGAAATGTAAATGTATGTTTGCTTGTTTTGGAGCGATCCTAAAAGGGAGCTGTTTATAAAGTAGGGAATAATGTGTGAAGTCTATACTGAAATTTGATGACATAGATTTACTGTAAATTTTTGGTCATATAGCGTTGTCGGTGAAAAATGTGCTACATTCTCTTCTAGTATACATTGAGGTATACACTTCCTGATGGTTTGGATGGCTGCTTCGTAATATGAAGCATGGAAATTCGTTTGGGATTTGGCATGGAGCCAGACAGTGATCCAAGCTTGCTTGACAGCTCAATAGTTTGATATGTTAAAAAGAACATTTCATTAATATATACTACACATATAAAAAATTTGATTTAATGAAATTTAAAACAAATGCAGTTTCTTCATGCTAGATTTATTAATAATTCTTCAATAAATTAAGATAAAATTGTTCAAACTTTGTGTTGTTCAAGTTATGTATCTTAGAAGCAATTCCTTTTATGCATTTTCATTTAGAAACTTAACCTGATCCCAAATCTTTGGAATAAGACTTCAACAGTGATGGTTTTCATTTAGAAATTTAGTGTATAATTTCAATGAAATTGCACCAACATTCCCTGCACCATATATTTGGGCTTTTACCCAGGCCTGGATTACTGGATATGTAATTCTATCCCTCGTTGTTTCAAGAAACAAACTGTTTTCGTTTTTATTAACTAATACATATACATATTAGGTACATAAACAGTATTTGAAAAATTGCTACGTTTATGATTGAACAAATGAGAGAAGACGATGATTGCATCATAGAGTATTTACTTATATATTTATTCTATAAGTACATCGGAGATTTGAGGCTGGATTCAAGCGATCATCATAGAGCTGCTTTATGCTCTTTAGGGGAATCTTAGACAACAGCCACACTTACATTATACTGTCCTAATCCATTCCCTCAAACTACCAAATATGGGGGAATGGATGGGAAATCTTTTTTCTTTTTCTTTTTCAATGACTTCTAGTATTGCTTATCAAAACAAAAGAAAAAGTCATCAATAGTGTAATCGTTGCTCTCAAAATGTCTACATCATGAAAGACCTCAGTCCATCTACCATATTAAGCACTTATTCTTTCTTAAATCGATGTTGATCATTCATGTCCTCAATGACAATGACTAATAAAATATTGATGATTTTTACAAGAAAATGACTACATAGTGAAAAAAATATATTAAAATGTTGTTACAATTACATAAATCACCTTAAACCTTAAAAGCAGCTACATTTCATAGTCTGTAAGTAACGAACTTTTCGTCTGCAGGAATTGCTTGATTTAGGTGAGACAGTTGGAACTCATAGCCGAGGTCTTTCTAAAGAACTTATTTCATTACTTCCAGTCTCCAAGTACAAGAGTGGTTTCTTCTTCTCAAGAAAGAAGTCTAGAGGCGAACGGTAACATTCAGGCTTCTTATCTGCGCTTTCTTTTAAACTGTTTTGGTAACTGTGGCTGTAGCATAGGTCAATGTATTAAAATGTGTATTTCTGTTTTTGGTTAAAAAAAACATCTTGATTTTATCTTTTCTCTTATCTGACAAGCCTATAATATGATAATTATTCAACTGCACCCAGGGTTGAGCCATAGTTCAGTTGAACGTGCTCTGTTCTCTGCCTCAACTTTGGAAAGAGAAGGCTTTTCATAAAAAAAAACCCCTTGAAGGCTTGAACCCATACTTCTTGATGCTAACCATTAACCATTAACCATATTACCTGTCACTAATCAAGCATTTACCTATTAAAAAAAAGGTGACATTATAAACTTACTGTCAGGAAAAATAAAGAAATAGGACAAAAGAAATTCACGGGATTCAAAGAAAACTTTGAAGGCATGCCAACGGCCAAGTCGAGTTACATGGGTTTTGTATTCCAGTCCCAAATGATCTTCTGTTGACTTGGGTAATCCAATTCAGGTTGTCCTTGACTTGAAACAGTGAATCATAAGAGCTGGTCAATTAATGCATACATGGTCTCTGGCTTATGGTTAGATAAATTTAGATTAGACTAATCATAGAAAGTTTGGCAATGATTACAATTGACATGGTTTAATTGTTTTGGAAGGAATTTTTCTATTTATTTATAGTAATTTAATAGCAATTTGGTGTTTGCAGTAATACTTGTTTTGACACTTTTGAGAGATGTTAGGATGATCTAGTTTCATGTTTGTTCTTGTTAATCTTGTAATTAATAACCAACAAACGATAAAAAAAAAAAATTGTTTATTGTAACAAGGTTTAAAATCTCGTTTTCATACAAAGTTTCAGTCAGGAGAATAACCAATATGGTCTCAACAGTTACATTCGGAGAGAATCCGAAACACTTCTGAAACATGGAAACGATAAATTTGGGGGTCCAACTCAAAACCAATTGGCAAAGAGTGGAGAGGCCCAGGATCTTTTAAGGAGAGAGACAAGGCAATGAGTGTCCGATGTGGTACTAAACTCATCACGCCCCCGCACGTGTGGGCCGGACAGAGCCAAAGCACGTGGTGATATGTACTGGGTGACGTGGAGGAGAGAAAGGCCTGCTCTGATACCATGATAAATTTGAGGGTCCAAATCAAAACCAACTAGCAAAGAGTAGAGAGGCCCAAGAGCTTATAAGGAGAGAGACAAGGCAATGAGTGTCACATGTGGGACTAAACTCAACACTTTTCAGGGTCAATATTTCATTCCTGTGTCAACCAAAACCAGAATGTTCCACATAAATAGCATAAAACTTGGAATCATGGTAGGGAGAACGAGAAAACTAGTTTCCGTGCAATATGAGTGATCGCTGTAACCTTTAAATATATGGGCTTTCTTATGGGGGATCTTTCTCTATTTTGATCTTTGAGGCTCTTGAGATTTTTTTTTGCTAAAAATCGTTTCTTCTATGTTTACTATTTTGAAGATTGATGATAACAATTCTGAATGTCGTTGGCAAACAGGTGTGTGATTTGCCAAATGGAATATAAAAGAGGGGAACGGCAGATCACTCTGCCATGCAAGCATGTCTACCACGCTGCCTGCGGCACCAGATGGCTTAACATCAACAAGGTCAGTTAATAAAATCCTTTCCCGCGATCATAGTGACAAAAAGTAAATCACGATTTTTCAAACATTTTTGTGTAATTTTTATCATTTAATATATTATAAAAGCTTATTTTTATTTTTTAATTTATCTGATGTTTTTCCGGCTCTATCAAGTTTTACTGACTTTTCCAAAACTTTCTCTTGCCGAATTATTCCCGAACCCCAACTTTGTGACTATGCCTGCAATAACTATATTAGTGAAGATATGTAGTTACTGAACCTAATTCTTCCACTTCAACTGTATGTTTTATTTTCTCAGGCCTGCCCAGTGTGCTACACCGAGGTATTTGGCCAGCATTCCAGGAATTAAACTACTCTTAATCAAGAAGGAAAGACGTTCTTTGATCTATCTCAGATGCTTCTCCCGATGAATTCAGTCCCCACCCCCCCCCCCCCCCCCCCACACACACACACACACATCTACACGGACGGTGATTAGGACTGCAGTGCAGTGGCTTCTTTTTACCTTCCGACACATTGAAGAGTCGGTTGTCTTAGGTTTTTTTTAATAAATGAATGTAATGGACTACTAAGACTGGGATTTCTTTGGAAATTTGTTTACTATGTTTCGATGCTTATATTTGTTTACCCCAACATATACAATGAGGAAGTTTGTTAGGAGATCTCTGTTGTATCAAGTAGTTTAAATTCTTAGTTTATATCGGATTTGTATCATTCTTTTTGTTGGATTATTTTCAAAACCATTTTGCTCTGCCAGGCACACTTGCAGAAAAAGGTGAAAATTTTGCATAGTTTTGTGAAATTTCATGAATTTTTTAGTCTGGGAAAGTTTTGCAGAAATTCTAGAGGAAAACTTGTGCATGGGGCAAAAGGAGAGATTCTATTGTCACAACAACTTTTGCTAAGAGCACCCCCGTTCATATGTAAATCACCAAAGAAAGCGTATTTTTATAAGCACCCCACTTCGTAGTAAGGGCACCCACAACATATACCATTGTTTTTGTCTTATATGAGTTAAAAGTTTAAGAATGAGCTGATTTTTTTGTGAGGATGGTCTATACGCTCCTATTCCCATTAAAACAAGTTGAATCATGGAGTGTTCACTTTTTTTGTAAACCATTTTTTATGGGATTAGAAATTTCGGAATGGGCTGATTTTTGGTGAGGATGATATTCTCACCATACAGATCATTTTCACCAAAAATTAGCTTATTCCGAAACTTCTAGCCTGTATAGGACAAACAACTTTAGCTTTGTCGCGGGTGCACTAGCTAAATTGCCAGGAGCCTTTAACATGCGCCCCAAAGAAATAGCACACATTATGGGTGTCATTTGTAAAAGTTGGTGTGGCAATAGAAGTTCTCTACAAATTACTAACGCCATACTAATTGTGTGCAATTCATTGGTGTGGCATTAGTAAAAGTTCGTGCGGCAATAGTAGTTCTGTAAAAAAAAAAAAAATATCTAGTTTCTCCCTTCACTTTTGAGAGGGAATGAGGATTTTATGTTCCATTCGAAATAGATTCTCTTTAGAAAATGGGGATGGAGCTTTGTGGAGGTCAGAATGAGAGATGAGAAGTGAATGGTGATGTAATTCCTCAAAAATGTACATGATCAAAAGATCAGATCAAATCGATATAATGGAACCGAAAAAAAATTCAAATCTTTGTAATTTCGCCACCTCAATGATGAGGGTTTTCTAAACTTCATCCACCATCGAAAAAGAACTCTAGAGTCATAAAAGAAGTCATTGAGACTCATAACAAATCTCGAGGTTTTTTGACGATGAATGAGGCTTAGTAAGGCATTTTTCCTCACTATCTTAGTAAGAAAAGGGTTTCTCATGGACTTTTGGCCTTTGCGTGTGGACCTACATTCCAATAATCAGATTCCTTGTTAATTTCTAGCCGTTGAACTCAAACAGTTGATTGATGAGCTGAAATGAAACCCACTCATCTCATGCCTTCTTATGTGGAAAAAAAAAATACCCATTTGACTTCTGAAGTCAACTTCGGGTTTTGATCTCTTGGGATTAACGATATGGAGCAGATTGGTGTGTTGTAAGTAGTAAAAGTTGGTGTGCCAATAGAACTTCTCATTAAAAATGAAGAATCTCTAACGGTCGAAAAAACTCATGTGAATTGGACCAACTCTAACGTTACAAAACTCTCTCTAATATCCCTCAAAACCCTGTTCTCTCTCTCACATCTACTGAAGATTCAATCTTCTTTGTTGAAATTTTAACGATCAACAAACAATCAAAGATCTCTAATTCTAGCACCACAGCTCGTTTATAATTCCTGGTTTTTCAAATAATCCTCTGTTGTTCTACTACATCACCTCTTATTTTATTAGATTTCTAGTATTTTTTTGTTACTTTTTGTTGATTTTTTCAGAGAAATGGAACCAGCCAACATCGATTGGAAGAACATTGAGTCCAGATTCGTGGAAGACAATCTCTACGAACACATAAATGCCCCAAAATGGATCGATTTCTCCGCTCCAGAAGAATTTGTTGATGATGAAGCTTGGTTTTGCAAGTCTGGTTAGATCTGAACCTCATCTCCCCGTACTTCAATTCAAATTCAAAGATTTCTTAAATTTCAGCTAAATTTGTTTCTCTCTTTGTTGCAGATTGCAAGCACCCGAAGACCGCAGAAGATTTTCTTAGATGGACGCCTAATCCTAAGGTTCTCATCTCTTAAAAAAAACAATCTTTATAGATATTTTCTCTATAAATCTTAATTATTGAGAGATTTTTGTATCAATTTTATCAGGTGAAGCATCTAAGATCTGCTAGTGTTTCCGAAAATCTCCCTTTACGTCAACGAAATCTCAGGTACTAATTAAAAACCCTAATTTTTGAGCTTTTTCAATCGATTCAAGTTTCATAACTCGGTTGAAATTATTTTTTTCCAGAGATACAAATGCTAAGAAATCGAACAAATCAACAACATTGAAACCTCCAGATAATCTCCAAGAAGATCAAGAGAACGAGAATCCGAATTTCACCTCCACACATCCGAAATATCAGAGCAAAATCATGAAATCAAGTGCAGAGAAGAAGAAACAATTTGATAAATCTCCTTTAGAAGATCGAAAACCTCAGCTAAAGAGTACTCTTTCGATGAGTAATCTGTTTTCTAAGCCAGAGATCTTGAATCAGATAACGGAGTTCTGTCAAGAATTGAAGAAATTGGTGACGAGAACAAAGGAGAGTGAGAATTCGAAGAAGAGTCCAATTAGGGCAAAAAAGAGGGTTTCAGAGGCGTTTTCGGATGCAAATTTGGGAGATTCTAATGAGGGAGAGAAAGAGAAGAAACCATTACTTGAGGTCCAGAAAGAGAACTCTGAAGCAGGGGAGAAGAAGAACAATGTGAAGGAGAAACAAAGGAGGAAAATGTAAGTTTTTATTTATTTATTTACATATATTAGATTTTTTTTTTTTTTTGAAAAAAATGTCTGATCAACGGCTGAGATTGGAAGAGAAATACCAAAACAACTCTTAGAGAATAATTTATTTATTGGTTTTAAAATCATTTATTAATATCTAAAAGTAATAACTTTTTTTTTTTTTTTTGCCTTGTTAAAGGCACCCTAATTCTTAGTAAGGGCACCCACGAAGTTATTTCTTTGATTTGAGCACCCCCAATATATTTCAGCACCCTGTTTTTTTTTTTTTTCCCGATATGAATATGTCGTCATTGACCTAGCGATGTCAACATGAATATGTTGACATCGGTGGGGTGTTCTAATCATGATAAAACTTAGGTTATCAATAGTTCATGGGCGTCGTTAATAATACGTTGGGTGCCCCTAACCGGATTTTATTTTTCTTATTATAAGGGATTAGAAGATTTTTATTTTTATTTTGGATCGGTAAGCCTGTTTTTAATGAGTTTTGTGATTCGGTGTTGGCGGGATTTGAACCCAGGTCTCTGGTATCATCACCCAATTGAATCCCATCAAATTTGTTCGATATTTTGGAAATATCGGATAACTCATCCCAGATCTTAAATGAGTCAATATGATGGACGATTCTATTTCGTCTCATCCAAGTCATGTTAGACTCGGGCGAGTTCTTAAACCATGTTAGAATTGCTTGATTGACTTCATTTTAGTATCGAATATTTTCTTAAATGGTTTGTGGGATTTTTTTCAAAGTAAAATATAATAATTTAGCGATTAAACTTCATTAAAGATGATAAATCTCTCACATGTAAATTCGATGCGATGAGTTGAATGCCTCTTATGAATTTAAATTGGATTAATATCATGAATATTACCTATAAATTATTGATATGAGATTTGATTATTTGAAATTTTTTATTACAGAAGAATCAATGGAACGGAGAACATTCAAATTTCATTGAATTCAAAGGTGATTGGTCGAGTCGAGGAGAAGAGTTTGTTGCAAGTTCGAACCTGCCCTCCGTCTCCTCAATGCTTTTCGGCCTCTCGTGAGCCTCTTCGTCCGACCAAAACCTCCCTTCTTAAACCTTCCAATTTCATGCCGTCGGTGAGTACTCTCTAACCTTGTTTGGTTTCTTTCCCTTATGACAACTTGTATTTGGATCAAGGTTTTGGGTTTGGATAAGGATTCGATTTTTGACAATTTATCGAATCAGTTTTGGATCAACCCTTTCCTGATCCGGTAGGACCCCGAGATTATAAATGTGAGAACTATATATGTACATCAAATTAGATTGATGGTTCTATCTAATTCTTATTGGATTGGTTTTGAGTTTGATATGATCCTTTTTGGATTTGTTCCGGATCAAGCCCTGGTCCGGGATCTGATCCATTGATAGCCCTATATGGAACTATTGTAACAAGCATCCCCGCTCATGGTTTTAAATCTTGGTTTCACTTCTCGTCTCGTCCAGGCCCGATACCGAGTTGTCTCGGATGAGTTTTCCGATACGTTTGAGATATCTCATTCAAAAAATCAAGAAATTGAACGTGAAATTAATAAATCTCGGTCAAAAAAGTGACTTGTGCATTTGTATCGTTCAGCCCTAATACCGAGTTAACTCAGACGATATGTCTCAGTCTCGGACGAGTTTTGAAACCATGTCCCAGCTATCATGTACCACAAGGGGATTGTTTAGTTCAGTGAGTACTCTACCCTGCTTATTGTAATCGAATTGAGTTAACTTGGCCTACACCAATCTTCAGCCCCTAGTGCACTTGGTGTAAAGGCATACACACACACACAACTACAAGAGAATCATTCCTTTAGGGCTGTTTGGATTGAAGGTTTAACTCAATTTAGTACATCAAGCAGGGTAGAGTATTGACTCCAACCAAACGATCCCTTTGGTGTGGCAATATATCAGATGGTGTTAGATCATACTTTCTAGAAATTGACAGTGTAACACTTGCACTATATTTAATTTCATTGTTTGGTGTATCAAAAAAAAGTTGGTGTGGCAATATAAACTCTCGAAAAAGTCAGGCTTATCTCTACGGTAAAACTAGCAAAAGGTTTCACTCCCTCTGATCGTGTGTTCTCGAAACTTACTCTGTTGCACATTGAGAAACTTTTGTCTCTGATCGCATGTTCTCGAAACTTACTCTGTTGCACATTATGAAAAATAAATTTTTTTTTTCTATGATGATGGATATTTTTATTTGATAACGCCGATCACGAGATCAATTAGTTACTAATTATTGATTTTTATTTTGTGATTGGGTTGTGTAGGAGAAGAGTGTTCTTCAAGAAATAGAGCAAAATAACAGAGTAGCCACTAAGGAGTCCTCTGCAGATATATCCAAGAACAAGAATATTTCTATAGCTGGTGGTGCTGGTAAAGAAGCTAGATCATTGGACATGTTTTGGTTATTGAAGCCCTGCACAATTTCTAGCTAACTAAAGCATATTTACATACAAAATTCAAAACTCCTCCCTCTATTCATCTAATTTCCTTATTTTTTTAAACCTAAATTTCCTTTTAGAGGGCCTCTTCACTATGTAGTGTATATCTTGTCAATTCTTCTAATTTTATGGTTTATTACTGATTCATTTGGTGTAGAGAGGAAAGAAACAATAATTCAGTGTATTTTGTAGAGGATCATTTCTAATGACTTATCTTAATAAAATGTCTTTTTTTTCTCATGGAGTTTAGAATCTCATCCCGTGGTATTGTATCGATTAGAGAAAAATCAAGAATGTCTCTATTTTGGCACTCCAAAATATTCCTGAAAATTTTCATTGTTTTGGGAATCTTTATTCTTGATAATATATATATTTTAATCATCTTTATATATACTTGGAGATTAAAAATGAATCTTATAAATATTACTATAAATCTAAAGAAAATAAATGTTGTCCAGCTTTGTGTTATTTGGATACATAAATCCAGACGATTGGAATTCATGTCTACACATGTTGAGATCATGAGTCATTCTTCAAGAGTCACCATGAATATATGAGGATGGAGCAATCACACTTGTTACATGGGACCAACACATTTGATATGAGGATGGAGCTACCACAACTACAATCAGCTTATAAATAAGATTTCAATTCAACTATATTTTCATATTTGATTGTAAATTTTCCTATCGTTGAAGGAAAAAAAAAAATTCAAACCCCTTATAATAATTTTGTGAATTTTTAAATCCATTTCATGGTACTCGATTAATTTTTTTATTTTAAAAATATAACCTTTTAAATATTTTTATAATTTTCTTTTAACTTTGTTATGGTAAAAATTTGGTCATTTTAGTGAGAAACTAGAATAACTCATTCATAATTATTTGTGCTTTAGGACTATGTTTTGAAAGATTGAACTTAAGGTTGAGATGTTGGAGAAAACTAATAAACAAAAAGGTCAGTAATAACATTTTCATATATATATATATATAGGGAGCGGTTCGGCAGCCCTAAAGTTTGTCAAGTTTGGTGCCAAACATTTTTTGTAAATCACTTTTGATGGGGTTAGAAGTTTTGGAATAGGCTGATTTTTTTGTGAGGATGATCTCTACGGTGAAGAGATCATCCTCACAAAATATCAGCTCATTTTGAAACTTCTAACCCTAATTTACAAGTTGAAGAATCGTGGACCGTCCAATTTTTGTAAATCACTTTTGATGGGGTTAGAAGTTTTGGAATATGCTGATTTTTGGTGAGGATGATCTCTTCATCATAGAGATCATCCACACAAAAAATCAGCTCATTCCAAAGCTTCTAACCCATATTTTGAAAAATGTTTGGCACCAAACTTGGCAAACTTTAGGGTTGCTGAACCTCCCCCATATATATATATATATATATATATTATCTGTGTGGAATATAGAACCAAACCAACAAGAATGCCCATATGAGACCCTTTTAATTGGAATTTGATTAGAGTAATGTTTAATATGAAACTGAATCGATAGGAACCAAAATCGTTAGATTCTATCTAATGGGTACCCACACGTACCTGGAACCGATTTATTTTATCATTATACATGATTTAAAGTTTTCTTATATTCAAAGTGTCATTTTTTCTAAAAGTTTATTACTTGTAAAGAAGATGAATTTTAACTTTTGAAAAAAATATCATTAATTCATATTTTAAGTAGAAAAAATTATAATTAAGTTATTGTTTGTAGTAATTTGTTAATTTTAAAAGGAAAAAAATTATATTGAAAAACTTTTTTACCATTCGATTCTTGGAAATCACAATTAACGAGTACCTGTGATTGTTGGCAGTTTTGGTTTCGAATATATATATATTAATTATGGTTCTAATTACCTTGGGAACCAAACCGGAACTGACCCATTGGCACTCATAAAAATAGAGGACCAAACTCTAGGAGCTTTTAAAAGAAATTAATTTTCACCCTTGAATTTTAACTTTAGATTTGGGAGATCTCAACATCCATTTACAACACCTTGAATCAATTTCTAAAAGATAAAAAAAGAATTTTTTTTTTTAAAATATGAATTTTCTCATGAAATCTAGAAGGCTTTTGGTGTTGGATTGCCATTGTGGTAATCCATGTGAGTCCAACAAGCCATAGTAAGGTTTGATTTCTTACAAGGCTAGTCAACTAGTCAAACTATTATAATGTAAGAAACTCAAGTTTATAAAATAATGTATATATTAAATAAGAGTTGTGATAAAATGACGCTCGTGATGTGGTAATGCACAAAATATAGATCTTTTTCTTTGGGATACACAAGGAAAAAGATATATGGTTCTACGCACAAGCCATGTCAAGAGCATAAGTTTTGCGAGTTAGATTATCATTAGTCACTAAATAAATAAAAAATCATCTCCACCATTTTCTAATTATAAATGATTTTTTTTACAATTGATAGGTGGGAGTACGAGCAGCCACACGTCCCCATGGATCAAGAATAACCACCATAGCTACCGCTACAGATCATACAAGATGACTAGAAAACAGAGCTACTCCAATTGAGCTAGGAGTAGCAGCGGCATTGATCGAGCTACATATGTAATAGATTCTCCATGGCCTATCAGATGAAGTACCAACTACTATTAGCTCCACTACCACTGGCAACGGAGGGTAGATAATTTAACCGGACACCTTATTATAGCAAGGATTCCACGATGCAGGTGGTTAGTCAGAAAGGTACCAAACAACATAGCTACCACTCCACAACCATCACCTATATTGAGAACCCAACATACGAGTCCACATGGTTGCAACTAGGTTACCTCAGAGGTATCTATGTTTAGAGAGAAATAAGATGAAGTCTAGGGATCATAGAACTTCTCTTAATTTTTAAAGTTTGTTTTTCGTTTTCTACGTTGTAAAGTCTGTTATGATTATTATTAGTCACCAGAAAATATAAAGATTGCTTCTTTCTAATATTGAAGCATATAGGGATATAAAAAAAAAAAATTACAATAGTAAGGATGATTTGTAGAACTTGGACCCTAAAAATAGTTCTAAGTGCTTCAATCTATCACAAGCAATTACTTGTAAGAATGTTAATTTCCCTCTTAAAAATTCCATAATCCTCCAAGTTTAGATGTGATAGAATTAAGTGATTTCCACCAAAATGACCAAATTTTGGTCAATGTGTATAACACCTTTTTGTCTTTCAATCAAATCTCCTTACCTTGGTTCTCTAGGTAGGCATTTTCCCCTATCCTTTGGATATGTGAATCACTACAAGCAAATAAAAATAATATTTTAAAACTCTTTTAGGGTGCTTATTCATACCTTAATTGAATGGTGGCGACTCCTAAACCTGTCTAAATGAATTTAAATCTTTTCAAAGGTTTCGAATCCCATGTATCTACAACAACAATACAATCAACCAATGTTTTAAATTGAGATATCAAGAATTATTGTTAAAGATTTATTTTGTAATTATTCTCGATAATTTTGTAAAGGGAGAGGCCCTTTAAACCTAGCTTATCAATCAGAAGAAAAAAAAAATCTGGACTAATTTTATTGAAAAAAAATGTGATTACATGTGGGCTGGGTTGGTTTTGGACATTCCATTTATGTTATCGAGACATTTAGTATGCTTCCCACCTTAGTTTTGCCGGACTAATCCAGCCCAACTTGTAACTAAAGCTGATTTTGTGAAAAAAATACCAATTAAATGTGGGCTTAGCTTGTTTAGTTTGTTATTCTTGCTACGTTCAATTTTATCTAGCTAATCAAGCCCAACTTGCAAATAAGCCTAATTTTATCAAAAAAAAAAATTCCGATTACATGTGGGCCAGGCTTTATTTGAACATTGCATTTATTCAATTTAGCCCAGGCCCAAACTCATTCAGGACAATTTTAACTACTCTCTCTTAGATGATCTTCTCCTTATAATTATGAGAAGTAAGACGGGGAGAAGGGACAGGCACAACGTGAAAAAAGCTCATATTCGATGGATCATGACATCAATTTTTTTCCTCCAACGGGTTGAAACAATCAAGTTAATGGAGGATGGGAGAAATTCGACGGCTCTAAGCTGCTGAATCTAGGGAACATCACAAGTGACAACGATCCTGGGCCATCGAATTTTAGTTTCTAAAATTCATGGGTCTTGGCTTGTCAAAATTTTTTATAGAATTTTCCAATTTTCATGTAGCGAGGAGATTGAAATAAATGTCGGAGACATGGTGAAGAGAGACAAAAGGAGAGAGAGGTAAGGTTGGGAGGGATAAAGAACTATTTGTTAAGAGCCATAGCTGATTATTTAATTAATATAAAAAACTCTTTATAAAAGATGTTATAATTTTGTGTTGGTTCTCATTAGGAAGATCAAATATTCCATTTCACTCCATGAAAAATACAAATCTAGTTGTTTATAGCAATATAAAAGGGTTGCTTTAAATACAAGTCCTTATTGATTATTGATAAAGAAATAAAAGCATTAATTAATTACATCAAGGGATCATATTTGTTCACTAGCTTTGATCAAATCTATAAAATTGGCCCCACCTTCCCAATCACTTATGTCACACAATGGATATTGAGCCCAAAATCAAGTTGATCAAGAGATTGTAGTTTATTCATCTTGTTCTCATCACAAGTACCTTGTTTTTAGCCTAAACCTTGGCTTGAATGGATGTATTATAGATTAATAATTTGAAGACTTATACTGGAATGACACAAAAGGAGACACAAGGTGACACAAATGACGTGGTGGTGCACACATAACCGTAGATGCATTTTACTTGTATCTCATGAAAAAGCATCTACGATTATGTGTGTGCCACCACGCCATTGTGTCACCTCTATCTCCCACTTTGTGTCACCCCAACAAGACTCTAATTTTAAACTAGATTTTTGGAAGATGGCATAAGAATCTACACTTGACTCCAAAGGTCTTGATTCAATGGAAGATATAGACAAACCCTCGCCACCTCACACAGGTAAGATTGATTATGATCTCTCATACATGAATCGAATAAAAATAATAACTGAATAATATATATATGTATATGGTCAGGATTCCTTGACTCCTAAGAATGACTTGTGAAAAAAACACATGCTCCCAACCCTTTAAATGCAAAATCCAATGATTGAGATTTATCCTCGAGATAAGCATATTAGAGATTTGTATTATAAATAAATCTCAACTATTAGATTTTGTGTTTAAAGATTTGGGATTTATCCTCATAATAAGTATCTAATGTCTTGTTAATCAGGTTTTTTTTTACTGTTATATTTTATAAATCATTCATTTCATGTGTGTAGAGAGAAAATTAAGAAAAAATAATTATAATATTTAGACAATTTTTAATGACTTACTTGAAGTAAAATGTCGTCAAACACAAAGGGAAGGTTGAGGTGACTGTTCCAAAAAAGATAAAAAGCACATAACTATAAATTTGAAATATTACCAACTTTATACCACCGAACTAAATAGTTCTCAAAGAAAATCCCTTTGAACTCTTTGCAGATCTTACACCCAAAAAATAAAAGTCCAAGAACTGAAAAGACGAATTTCTATGATTTTACATTCCAACCACTCGACATTAACAAATATTAATTTAATTATAATTCAATTAAGGCAAATTATATATTATAATAATCATGATAAAATATTGAAGTCTTTGTTTTTATTTACAAAGTTTTAAATATCATTCTCAAAGAAATATCTTGGCTAGGAGAAAAAAAATCAAGACAACCTCAACCGTGAAATTCTGAAATATTTTCAAAAAATTCATTATTTCAAGATTAGGGCTCCAATATTGGTATTGGATGAAATTGTTATGTCTCAACCAAAATATTTTTTGAAACAATTTTAGGAATCTTATTTTGACCAAAAAAAATTATTAAAGATTTTTATGTATACTTGGAGCTTAAAAATAAATATTATAAATATTACTACAACCCAAGGAAAGAATAATAATTTTATTGTCCTCCTTAATTTGGGTACCTTAGTTGCATTATTCGGTAACAATGTTTAGGATTTTTTTTTGGATTTTTTTAAATATTTATTTTATTTGATATTTTGGTAATTATATTATAAGTTTTAGAATTTTTATCATTAATTCAAATCTTAGAAATAACTTGTATATAACTTTGTACTAGGGTTTTTAAAATTGGACCAGACTGTCCTTCTACAGGTTGAGTTAACTAAAAAAAATTAAGTTTAAAAAAATCAATTGGCCTGCTTAGTTCTATTAGTTCTGTAGACATAAAATTTTCGAGTTCGAAGATCTCTACTACTTAGATTTAGAGTCGTCACTATTCATTTAAAAAAAAAGGATTTGAATGGATATCTGAAAAATAGTTTTGAATTTTTTTTTTGTTTGTTAGTGATTCTCGTACGAATAAGGATATTGATCAACTTAAGATCTAGGTAAGGAGATCTATATTAGGGAATAGAGTAGGTGTTTGTCAAAATATGCTATTTATTTTAAATAATATTAGAGATGCTCAAAGAAGTGGGGATGTAATAAGTAGAAGTTAGGCTGCCAATATCAACTCTCTTTATTTTTCAAATGGGAACCGACTCCATGGGTAGTCGGTCACCTGATAGCTAAGTATAGTTTGCTACGTGTCACAATGTTATTGGCTGTTGGATGTTCTCAAAAAGAGGGTATTTTTGTCATATAACTTCAATAAATTGCCCCCTATTGCACTTTAGGGTTTCTTTGGCCGCCGAAGGGGAGAGAGAGAGAGAGAGAGAGAGAGAGGTGCAACAATGGTGGTTAAACCAGACAAAGGAAGAAAGGAGGAGGTCGTTACCAGAGAGTACACGATCAATCTCCACAAACGTTTGCATGGCTGGTAATGGAGATCTTCGTTTCTATCTCTTTTTTTTTTGGTTTTTTTTAACTTTTATTTGCTTCAGAAGTGTTATAGATCTGTTTATATTTGAAAGGAAATTTCTCTCTGAAATTCATAATTTTATATCTCTGATTTTCTTACTCATTTATAATATCTTGTTCGTTCTTAGTTGGATGATCTGAAAGACTCATTTTGTGAATATTAGATTTCCCATGTTGGAGCTGCGTTTTGAGATCTGTAATCTGAAAAATTTTCGTTGGATTTAGTTTCTGAGGATGAAAGTTGTTGCTTTAAATATAATCTGTATCGCACAATGTCTGCTATCATTATATCTAGAAGATTTATATTTATTTTGGTATTTCTACTATGCGTTATTAAGATTTGGCATGCTTGTAAGATTTAATCTTATAGAAATGTGATCCGAACCATAGTAACCATCTTCGTATTCGGGAATTATTCGATGGGGGCTTTGTTCTTGTTTGTTTAGATTAGTTCGGGGAAGTTTCATAAAAAAAATGGGAAAATTTTTCAGGAGTATACAAATGATGTGTTTTGGGTTTTTTCCCAAAACCCATCTCCCTCCTTCATAGGATTAGTTGATAAATGAAGGATAAAAATGCAGCCTAATCTAGGATTAATCGATAAGTTACTGATTTAAGGTTTGTCCCTTATTTTGGCAAATTTTTTGAAAAACAAGTGTGGAAAATATAGGAAATATCTCTTTGGGGTTGTAACACACCACCACGATTCACAGCCGACATCCATGGCGGCGTATTTTGTGGTGGGTTTCACTTTGATACACTTTTAGGGCCCCCAAGTAGTCTTTTTTTTTTTCCCCTCCCATTTTTGCCCCTTTCAATAACACTCTCGGTGCCCACTCTATGGTGGCTTACACTTTGGTACACTTCTTTTTGGGGCCTAGATTTCCCTTTCCCCATCTCTCTCTCTTTCCTAGGTTCATGACAAAAGGCTTGATGAGAACTCAGATTAAATCATTAATGAATCGTACAATTTACTAAATTTGGACTGATTGTGTAGGTTTTTTAGTTGATAATGACTACTACAGAAAATTCATAGAAGACTTAGTTTGATAGTCTGATTGATGTTGTGTATGAAAGATCAAACAGCTATCGTATGAGGATCTATCTAAAATGGAGATTGAAGGATACCCTATTTGAGACCAAAAATCTTCTCTTGAAAAATTGATAGAGGAGTTTCAGAAAGTAATTTCAAGCTCTCTCACTATTTGTGATTAGCATGCAAATCAAATTCCCAATCGTGAGTTGTATCAATCCCACTTTGAAAGGTCAACCTTGGGAGGATCAGTTTCGCTGGTCCAGTGACTTGGCATATGACAGCAAATGGATTTCTACTCCACTGCCTCACTTCCCTTTAATGGTTTCTACTCCACTGCCAATGGTTTCTCAGTATTGGCACCCCCAATTTTCCTTATTATACCGCAATTTCTTAAATTATTTATTACACCCTAACTATAGATTCAAACACACCATTCGAACATTATGAAAGTTTGGTTGAGAGAGGTGCCAATAGCAGCTCTCTTAATTGATTAGTCAAGCCTCAATCTGATATTGTAGATACCCTTCCAGTTTCTGCTATAAAGAATTTAAGGGTGGGAATGACCGATAACGCACCTTTTTTTTTTCTTCTGTGTGGGATGTTCTTATGCTCACCATCACAACAAGGCATACACGTATAATTTGTAATCTAACATAGGGGCAGTACAGATTGTGTAAATTAACAGTACAACGGTACAACCTTATATAGGCATTTTCCCAACATAGAGATTGCTTGTAGGATGCCTTTCTTATTCACAAGGGTAGGACTGACATTCATATGTAGTCCTGTGTCTGCATGGGCATTACTTTTCAGTGTAGTTTAGCTCTTAATTAATTAACCTCGCATACATTGTATTGAATCTGACTTTGAAGCGGCCAGGCCGCTTCAAAATTTTGGAGGAACCCTCCTTGTAATATGATATGTGGCTTTTTTTGTTTTTTTTCACGTCCCTACTTTATGGTTCATGTTTGGGATACATTCTTGGAGGTAACGGGTAATCCAAAGGAGAGGATTCTGCTGAAATTTTGAAGCAGGATGGGCACTTCCTACAACGTTTTTTTTCCATTGTATTTGTACTGATTCTTTGAACATCAATCAAGTAATATTACTTCACCAAATTCCTTTGGTTACTGCCTTTTGGGTGCTTTGATTGAGTCTACTCTTCCTCTCGCGCTTGTGTGTGTGTAATGACATTATAGAACTGTTAAATTACATGTTACCCTTCAAGTTAGGTTGTCCAAACTGTCCAAACTGAGTATACTGTGTATATGCATATGGAAAAATGTTATTACATCTTCTTGTTTCTCAACTATATAGGATTATCCAGAAACTAAATATGAAATTTCTGTTGTTGTACTTGTTCCTTAACAGTACATTCAAGAAGAAGGCTCCCAAGGCCATAAAGGAGATCAGGAAATTTGCCCAAAAGGCAATGGGGACAACTGATGTTAGAGTGGATGTGAAGCTTAACAAGCACATATGGAGCCGAGGAATCAGGAGTGTACCTAGGAGGGTTCGAGTGCGCATTGCTCGTAAGAGGAATGATGAAGAAGACGCCAAGGAGGAGCTTTATTCATTGGTCACAGTTGCAGAGGTCCCAGCGGAGGGGTTGAAAGGATTGGGTACCAAAGTCATTGAGGAAGCTGACGACTGAACCTTGCTCTTCCTATCAAGGGTCTCGAGTAATTTCAATTTCCATCTTTTTTTTAATCTCTATTTCGTTTGGTCGGTAGGGAAATTTTCATCCATATTAGTTATCGTACTATGGATTAATATAAGATACTCTTTTTTTTTTTTGGGTTAAGTTTCTTTGATCGAGAGTTTGATTGTGTTCTACGTATAAGCATTGATTAGGTAAGACTCGGGAAACTAGTGCAAACACGTTAACGTTGAAAAGCTTTCAATTGAAGTGTGTCATGGTTAACGTAGAGGTTGCCTACTGTTTCTGATTTTCTGTAGTTGATTTCAAGTTTCTGTTTTAATGGTGAAGACATTTACTAATGTTTCTGAAACTTCAATTGTTTTTAGATCCATTTCCTTTAAAAAAAGGGAACTAAGATAGTCAGCATTGGGTTAGAATTACCTGAATATGACAGTGCCTTGCCCCTGCTAGTTGGGCCTACATCTGATTCGTATAACTCATGAAGGAACACATTATCTTGACTGTGTAAACACAAAATCTAACCGTAGAAATTTATACATGCCCCACTAACACACATCTTGGATATAGTTGTCTCAAGGATGAATCTCAATAATTGGATTTTGTGTTTAAATGGTTGGGATCATGTCTTTTTTTCTTCGAGGCATTGGATCTTGACCCTACCCTATTTATATTTATATATGAATGATGCAATTGGAGGTTTCCGGATCTCTTAGAGCACTCAATTAATCATCTGGGTACATGCAATACCCTCCAATCGTTGATGGTAGCCCGAAAGGGGAGATTTGAACTCAAGACCTCATCTTGGCCATCTAAACGAGAAATAAAATTTTCTCTCAACCGACCTGCCCAAGCTGCCTAAATTTCTCGTGGTCTCTGTCCTATGAAACATAAACTAGTGCAAAAAAGACCAAAAGTTTTTTAGATTAAAATCTCTCCTGTTGTTAAAATTCTTCTTGAAGCTTATTTGTTCTCTCAGTTCTGTCTTTCTTTGATTTATGTTTTGTTTCTCCTCTTTGATTTATGTTGAGTTTATGAGAAATTACTTGCATTGTGTGAATCCGAAATGGAGATAATTTGTGTGTTTGGTTCAATGGACGAATTAATTATACCCGTTTCAGTATATTTTTTATTCGTAAGCCAGTTTTTAATGAACTCAATAAGACAGTGTTTGCTTGCGCTATTTTTCAGTGCTTATTGCTGAAAAAAATTAAATTCACTATTTTTTGTCAAAATAATGTGTTTGTTTACTCTATATTTTGAAAGGGTCCCGTTCGGCACCCTTAGTTTTACCCTACACTTTAACAAATGTGTTTTGTCCTACATGGGTTAGAAGTTTCAGAATGGGCTGATTTTTGGTGACGATGATCTCTATGGTGAGGAGATCATCCTCACCAAAAATCAGCTCATTCCAAAACTTCTAACCCCATCAAAAATGGTTTACAAAAAATGGACGGTTCACGATTTTTCAACTGGTTAAACATGGGGTTAAACATTTCGGAATGAGCTGATTTTTGGGGAGGATGATCTTCTAATTATAGAGATCATCCTCACCAAAAATCAGCCCATTCCAAAACTTCTAACCCATGTAGGACAAAAAAACGTTTGTTAAAGTGTAGGGTAAAGCTTAGGGTGCTGAACATTTCCCATTTTGAAAATAAGTGAAAAAAATTCAGCACTATTTTGATATTGAAAAAAAGTGTTGAAGCGGTACGCACTTCACTTTTTTTTTTATACGGACAAGTATGTCCTTCATTTTTTTGAACATGGACATGTATGCCTTTATTCTTAAAAGGATATTACCTCTTATATCCCATGAATAAGTATATAAGCACCCCACAAATTAATAAATCCACACCATGGCTAAATTATTTTGTCTTATATGGATTAAAAGTTTTGGAATAAGTTAATTTTTGATGAGGATGATCTCTACAACGAGAAATATCATCACCAAAATCAACACATCTTAAAATTTCCAACCCTATCAAAACAAGTTCAAGATCCGTAAATTGTTCTTTGTTTTTTTTTTTTTTTTTTTTTTAAAACTATTTTTGACGAGTTAGAAGTTTCAAAATGGACTGATTTTTTATTTGGATGATCTCTAGATCGTATAGACCATCCTCACTAAAAATTTGCTCATTCCGAAAACTTTAACCCATATAAAATAAAAAAAATTGGTTATGGTATGGGTTGTCCTTATTAATTCATAGGGTGTTTTTATAATTACACATCCTTCATTTCCATAAAAAATTATTCATCTAAAATTAAGTTCTTTTAATGTTGATTTTAAATTTTGGTAATTTATATGACATTATTATTTTTAATTTGAAATTTGTGGGCTTTTATAAATAGAAATTATTATTTATAAATTGAAGATTTGAGTTATTTATTATTTAAAAATGAATTGTATTTTAATTTTATAAGAAATAATATATTTTATTGTGTTTGATAAGAAATAGGCATTTGAAACATGCAAACAATATATAATATAATCGTAAGGGTAGCAAAGACAATTTACTAGCTTCAGCAATGTGTAACAAACATGATTTAGTATCTAAACAAACAACTTCTTCAGCACTTAAATTCAGCATTAATAAGTTTCAGCGTTTAATGCTATTCAGCACTTATTTTTTTCAGTTTAACAAACAGCACCTAACTCTATTGAACTCTATCATTTATGCTTTTTTACATTCTGTCCTCTTAATGGATCAGATGAGAGCATAAGTTCCGATCCAGTAACTTTAAGTCTGGATCAAGGATTTGGACTCCGTTAAGGATCTAACTTAATAAAGTTTGGATCCAATATCTAATCGGATTGGTTCTCGATTATCCTCGTCCCAATGTTTGATAAAATGTAAGAATATATATGTTATATGTATGTGCATCGAATTGGGCTTGGTCAAATCCATTTGTTATTGGTCAGGTTTGGATCTTAATATTGAGGTCCAATAGGAGTACGATCCGATGCTTGTCGGATCGATTCTTAGTCCAATCCGATTCGTATCGAGTTGGTGCCAAATCGATCCCGTTCCAATCCAAACCTAATCCATCATTATTTCAAATCTCCTCTGAGACAGAGATAATAAAATTGTTCTTGAACGAGGGAGATATTCACGGTGAATATTCGAGCACAATGCTTCCTTCGACAATCAAAATGACTTGGTAATATTGAAAATCTCGTAGTCGATAAAACTTGTTCAAATCAACTTGTTTTTTGTATTTTTGTAATTTGTAATTTAAGTATTTATTATATAAATAAAAGTAAGAACTTGTAACTATCTGTATAGGGTGGCGTTCGAAGGCCCTAAAGAGAGCCGAACAATGTGCCAAATCAATAAAAAAAATGATGAATCTCCATTTCGTGCATTGAATATGACGAAATACCGAGTTTAGTATAGTATTCATTGTAATTCCTAAAACATGTATTTGTCATTTTTATAACCTACAAACTTGTCGTCACTTTTAATATCTATGAATTTGTACATATACCAGCAAATTCATTGATTATAAAAGTGAGGAATTCACTTGAAATGCATTTCTTGGGAATTAAAATGAACAGTTTCAGTGATTATAAAAGTGAGGAATTCACTTGAAATGCATGTCTTGGGAATTAAAATGAACAGTGTACCGAAACCTTAATTCGGAATTTGGACATAAGTTGCGCATGTTTTGGTGAAAATCCAAAAAATAAAAATAAAAATGAGAGAGGTTATATTGGTGTCCCAATTTTTGCTTATTCTCAATTGTTTATTTATTTCTTTTATTTTTAGGGATTTTTTTTTCCAAAATGTGTGCAATACAAAGTTGATTTTAATTCCCAAAACATGCATTTTGAGTGAATTCGTCACTTTTATAATTTAATGAATTCATTGGTATCTACAACTTCGTAGATGTCATAAGTGATGAACTCATGAGTTGGTAGGTTATAAAAATATGAGGAATGCATGTTTTGGGAATTAAGATGAACAATACACCGAACTTGATATTTCGTCATATTCAACTGACAAAATGGAGATTCACCCATATTTTTAATTGGGGTGTAATAAATTAAAGTTGAGGTGGCAATAGCAGCTCTTGTAAGTACATTTAAATGTAATAATAATAATGTGAAGGATTTAGGGGTGTCAATGGGTTGGTTCCTAAGGAACTTAAAACCATAACCATTATATCTATATTTCAATTCCGGTTCTTATTGATTTCGGGTCCGATTCCAAAATAAATGGAACCGGAACCACTAAAAACATAGGTACCCATCGGTTTTGATTTTCAAGAATTGAATGAGAATTTTTTTTTTTTAATCAGTAGATAATTTTTTTTCTTTTAAAAAACTTGACATATTATTGACAAAACTGTTAACTTAGTTATAATTTGTTATACTAAACGTAGAAGTTAATGATTTTTTCTCAAAAGTAATTTTTTTTTAAATAATAATTTTTTAGAAGAGGTATTTCATTTTAAGCTCCAATCGATAATTTATATGAAAATTGAAAATCTTCATATAAAATGCATTAATTTTGAAATAAAAGAATACCTAAAATCATCTATAGCATACAAAAAAATGATAAAATAAATCAATTTCGGGAATGGTGCCGATTCTTATTGGTTCGGTTCCCTTTAGATCTGGCTCTAATTGATTTCAATAAAAAAGGAATCAGAATCAGGGTTTTCGATTTTGGTTAAAAGGACACCCATTGACAGCACTATCCAGTTCTTGTAAAAGGGCACACGTTAAAGTGCAATAAATACACTTCGGAAATTGGAATCTCACGGTATTTTAGTAAAAATAATTTTTTCAAGATCATTTTCGGCACAAAATTCAATTTCCAAAGTGTATTATTTTTCTACAATACGGATAAGAATAATGATTTTCTAATTAGAAAGTCTTCACTCGGTCAATACTCGGTTGACGTGTTATGGACATGGAACCATAGATATGTTTCCTCGGGATATACAAATATATCCCCACAAAATAACCATTGGATCGATTTTTCAATTTTCTAGGTGGTCCAACCTATAAATCTTTTCTTATAGAATTACACTAACACCTTTCTAAGGCTTTTCTTTAGCCCCACAATTAAAAAAGTATGTGAAATTTTGGTGCTTTATGGCCCTAACTTGAGTTTTTTTTTTTTTTTTTTTGAGTGTTTTCTGGATTTTTTAGTGCATTTGTACAATTTTAGAGAGCATTTTCATCATTAGAAAATGCATGTTTCGCCTTAGGTCATCATATATATTCCAAGTTCAGAAACCCTAAAAAAATTGTATTTTCACAATTTTTCATCAATAAAGAATTATCATCGTTGCCTATGGACGTAAACAATCTTGTCAAATCACGTAAATCTCTTTTGTTTTTATTTGATCTTTGTTTTGAATCTTCGTAATTTATCACTCTTGTAATCCCAAAACCTTTCTTTTTTCTTTCTATGACGGAGTTTCTGGACCTGTGAGACAGACTAGCAAGACAACTAGCCTCTTAGAGCACCATTTCTAGTTTGACTAAAACCATTTATGATCACAGAATCCGTGGGCGAATGTAATCATCATTTGTCCTCTATTGTCTTTTATGGAAATTTGATCAAAATGGCTTCTTGAGCACAGAGCGGAAACTAGAAGATGAATGTGGAAGTTGTTTCTGTAAAACGAAAACTTTTAACATTGCAAATATTTGTAAAATAATTAAGAACAGAATCTTGATTGTGAGCGTCTCACTAAAATATCAAGGAGTATCCATGGCGAATAAAATTATGTCAAAACTGCAACTCTAGAATACAATCAAGTAGACTTCCAACCAAGAAAGGTCACTCCATTGAAGAAATGACAAGAGACTACAATGGAGAACTGGCCAAGCAAATAAACAATGGGACTAGTGTAACTTTTGTGAGATTACAAGACGAAACATCAAACCAAAGAACAAATCAAATTACTTAAAAGAATTAGAATAAGTAAAAATAAATAAATAAAATTACATCTTTAAAGAAAAGACAAAAAAAATTATTCTGCATGTGAAAACCTTTAAAACAAGATGCTTGAAGAAAATTCAGAAACACGATTCCAGACATTTTCTAAGGTGGATGCATCTGCTTCTGCACTCCTCAAAGAATAGAATTTTGAATAACTGAGGCGGGATACTCTGCATGGCAATAGCTAATTAATTAGCTTCATCCCTCAACTTGTCAAATATAATGGGTGAATTACCAATTTGACGAATTTACGATTCCAGCTCACTGTTCATTTTAATTATCAAAACGTGAACGGTAACGAATTCGCAGGTTTAAAGTGACTATCTCGCTAAAAATAGCAAAATCTGTGAGATAGTCACTTTAAACCCACGAAATTGACACTTTAAAACCTACGAAATTCGTGACCATTCATGTTTTGGTAATTAAAATGGCGGGGGTAGATCACAGGGTAGAGCAGCAGCCACAATAGTAAGGGAAATTTTCAAGGATAGAACTCAAACAAAGTGGTTAGGTCTGTTTGTCAGATGGTGTTTTACATTAAATTTTAGAGATCAGAAAAAAAAAATGATAAAGAAGATAGACAATGATCTCATTTGAGGGAGATCAAACCTCCAAAACCAATTCGGGATGGTCAATCTCCAGATCCAATTAAGGACTTCTCAATAATTTTTTTTCCATATTTTCTGTTTCCTTCTCAAATCTGGGAATAAATAAAAACAAAATAGAATCTAACTAAACTCACGAAACTCTCCCAACTCCTGACAACAGAGGAAACAAACCCATTTTTTGGATGGTCACGATTTTACCCACTTAACCATTACAATATCAATGATTTCATACAACTCACCAACCTTATCAACATGTACAAGAAAAGTAAAGTAATATATGTTTTGGTTCATAAGGGATTGTTCAAATAAATTGAGTTTAGATGACACCAATAACATGCAAAAGAGGATGCCTAAACAATTTGAACCCCATTTTTACTGAAAAAATTACTATCAACTTTTGAAAATTAAACAAATAAAAGGAAAAACTTACAATGATAGCGACATTGCTTACACCATGGAGTTTCAAAATACTCCAGAATCAAGCAAAACATCATCATCATCTATAAGTGAGGTAACAGTTGCCACCACAAGCCTGCAAAAGATCAATCATTCTTCCATTTTAGAAACAGAACTGATCTTAGAGAGTGAGAGAAGATCTACCGCCCATCATCTTAGAAACTCAATTTTTAACATTAAATTTTATTCTTACTTAGCATCAACCTTTAGCTCATCTTCTTTGTCTTGTTTTGATGATACAATGCTTTAGTTAATAAAAAAAAGTGGAAGCCATTAGTAGACCAAATTGATGACAACTATAGCACACGTAGGCTGTAGCACCTCTCCCAATATTTCCTGGTGACTACCAAACAATCAGACCAAATTAAAAATGGCTAATTTACCAAAAATGCACCGAAAATCGATTAAATCCAAAACGTTGCACTATTGAACAGTGTTTTGATAAAAAAAAATTTAGGGTAATAAGCTTATTCAACAAAACCTAGTTCAAAATTTGCTAAAATCAAATCAAATTTCATAACACAGTCCATACAAATATCTTTATACCACAACTTCTCTTTCATAAATTCAGTAACTCAAAGATAAGATGATATACTTATGCACACTTTACTTAAATTACTTTAAATATTAAATTTTTTAAAGAAATCACAGAAAAATTCAGGTGGTAAATTTTTTATTTCCAAGGATTCCTCATCCAACATGGTTACTGCTCCAAATCTTGCCTCCTGTTTTGTTGGACCACGACTGCCAAGTCAGGGAGAATACATGGAACCTCATTGTTCTCAAATCAGAATTGAATGGTGGAACAAGAGTCATTCGGCCAACCCATATTTTTGGGATAAGTCTTTCATAGTGATTGTTGTTTCCAAGTCACATTCATGCCCGCTTGTCAAAATTTTTACAATGATAAGTTTGTTAAATTGGATTCTCAACCCCTAGGCTTGCATTAGTTTTGGATACCCCATGGTGAGGTGGAGTCTCAACATGCCTATGAAGATTGCAAACAATCTTGTAAATACCGTATGTACTTTAATTATATGTAACTTCTTGGCAACAAAAAAAAGCCAGAAAGATTTCTAAGCAATTCTGCTGCAAATATTCAGTGTGTGAAACATTGATACTAATGAGGCTCTTAGTCAAGTTTCTGACCTTTGAACCATTTGTCCCCAGAAGAGATTATTAGCTAAATCCAAGAAGGGAAAATAATTGTAATTATTCAGTCCATAAATTTTAACTTAAAACAAATCTAATAAAATATAGCAATAATTTCAGATAAAATTAAGTATTTAATCTCATCAAACTGTCATGATCAAAGAAAAAACTAAATTTTTTATGTCCACAAACAGCATGGAAGACCTTTAATTATCACATAATAATGCATAAAGCGTAAGATGACCAATATGCATATTCAAAATTAATTTTAGAACAGACCTGTAAATGACTATGAAGAAGAGAACCAAATAAAAGCCAAGCTTGACCATTCGATGCTTTTTCTCACCATCAAGTAACCTAAAGATCTCAGTCACATCAACAAGATGCTTCCTACTCATATACCTGATGCATGAAAAAGACAGATGGTCGGACATACAAAATAATAATGCTGGCCTAAATGTTTAAAGTAGTAGCATAATCACTAAAACTGTAACAAATAGCCAAAAACCCTGATCACAAGACAATTGGCACATAGCTCCTTTCTTTTCTTTTCAATGAAAAACCATTTTTTTAATTAATTAATTCATTTATTTTTATTTTGTTGGAACTGTCCCTATCTCTAGTCCTATCCCTACAACCTCTTCCAGGCGGGACTCGCCTCACTTAGCGCTTACTCGCTTTGCTTCGTCAAAAGTTGCTTTATTTAAAACATCCCCCAAATAAATAAAAGACACTTCTAGGGCTCATCCAAAAGATGCAGAAAAACTTCAAGAATCCTGTCTAAACTTCTCAATAGAAGCACCAAATTCTCTTGCAAAGCCATGTTGGGAATGACAAAACCCCTATCAATCAAACCTTTGATAGTTAAGATATTGTTCAACATGGCACTCTAGACGAAAAAACGACCTTGGAAGGGATGGAAATGTAATGCGGAACGCAACTGACGATGAGAATTACTATAATTTTATTTTGCCAATGGCGAAATCTTCCCAGTTGAGGAGAATTGGTAGGGACATCAAATATTGAAGAGAAGATTTTAATTTTTATTTAGTTTTCTATTTTAAGGCTTTAATTGTATGTTTTTTGAGCTTATTGTCATATTGTGTTGGGTCGAGGCTGGATCTCATATGTACAACCTACGTTCGATGCGAAGCAAAATATTTTACGTGTTACTTCAGGCAGACAATATCTACTCAAGATACGTCCATGGAAATCAACTGTTGTGGTACCATCAATCCAAGAGCAGATTGAAGAAAAGATAGATTAGACACTGGCTTTAGAAGATAGTGTGCTTATAGCTCCAGAATCAACGCAAGAACAAGATTATGAAGTGGACAATACGTCAAAAGAGCCTAAGGAAAATCTTTTGAAGACAACGTGTTCAGTTTGTGTTCATGATGCAGTTGTTCCATCACTACCTCAAACCGACCTAATCATCTCAGATAGGTATAATAAAGACTTTGCCAAGATAGAAGATTGCAATTTGAAGTTAATAGTTCAAGACACAAGGACGAATCTTCGTCAAAAGGGAAGAACTACAAATTGTTATGATCATTCTCAAGCACTTTAAAACTCGAGGACGAGTTTTCTCCAATCAAAGGAGAATAATGCGGAACACAACTGATGATGAGAATTACTACAATTTTATTTCGCCAATGGTGAAATCTTCCCAGTTGAGGAGAATTAATGGGGACATCAAATATTGAAGAGAAGATTTTAATTTTTATTTAGTTTTCTATTTTTAAGACTATAATTTTATGTTTTTTGAGCTTATTTTGATGATTTATTTGCCTATGATGTTAGTATAAGTGTTACGGGGCAATTCGGTAACTTTATATTGATTTTTTAATGAATTTTCATAAGCTGAAAATTCAAGGAAAATAAAGTTACAGGATTGGGACATAGATGGTATTTCTGCTTTTGTTTTATTTAAGTTGTTTTAAGTTTATTTACAATCATTGGATTTCCTTATTTTAGTTGAATGATTGAGATTAGATTTAGGGCTTAGAGAGCATTATAAATATTTGCTTCTTGCTGGAATTTTCTTCAATGATGAATAAAATTGGGATTGAAGCTTTGATATTCCCATTAATGATGTGATGTGAGGCCATTTTGGAGTGAGTCCAAGGTAACGTTTGTTTTCTTTATCAAGTCTGATATCAGATTTATCATCCTAGGGTAACATTCATGGTCCTGCATCAAAATGTTAACCAAGCAACTATTCCAAAAGGCCGATCTTTTGGAGAAGGGGAGAACTTTGAATATTACTGGGGTATGACACACCCGAGAGTAGAGGAAAATATACAATCAACACCCCCCTCACCCATAAGGGTGGAAAGAATCAAACTCATGACCTATATAAACCTAGCATTTTGATACCATGTTAACCAACCAATAACTCCAAAAAACCAATCTTTTGGAAAGGGGGAGAACTATGAATATTAGAGGGTCATGGGGCTTAATTGGGGTATGACACACCCAAGAGTGGAGGAAAATTGTACTTAATAGGAAACACCCTAAATCTTCTTATCAAGAAACAACTTGGGCTCTACTCCAATAATCTCCTTATAAAAATACCTAACCAAATATGCCTTTTGAGGACCATTTCCAAATCTAAAAAAATGGAACTCAATGAGGATGGATTCCACACTTGGATCTATCTAGGATAGCTGCCATGTCATCAACTTCCCATTTATTCAATTCATCATAATACTAAGTTTCCACGATATTTCCTTCAAGCCAGCAAAAAAAAAATGATTTATGGTAGCTCCCTTGAGATTCGATGTAGGAAAGATTAAAGGGAAGTCAAGTTCAACAAAGCTTCCTCGCACCATAGTTCCTCCCAAAACTTCACCCTAACCCCATCACCCAACTTGAAAAAATGTCATTGCAAAATAAAGCAAAAGCTTTGCAAATGCCGTTTCACTCATCTATTATGTACAAGAGTCTAGGATAGTTAAAGAACTACCCGTTAGCTCCACTCCCAAACTTACTCTATATGATCCTTCTCCACATACTCTAATGCCCCAATCCAAATCTCCATAACCATCTACCAATCAAAAGCTAGATTCATGTCTTTGAAATACCTTATGCCAAGACAACCTCAACACTTGGATAAGCATTCCACTATCGAGGTGGAATTTCCATTAATTTTCTTTACCATTCCACAAGAAATCCCTCAACCTTTAGCCATGCTAGTCGATATAGAAAAGATAGATGTGAAATAAAAGGGAAGGCTAAATGGTATATTTTTTGTAAGAGTAAAACGTCACTCTTTGGATGGGTAAATTTTCTTCCACAACACCAACTTCCTCTTCACTCTTTCAATTATAAGAATCCAATTGGACTTCGTTCTATAGCTCCCCCCCCCCCCCCCCCCCCCCCCGGGGCAATTGGGAGATCAAGGCATCAAGGTATAAGGGACCAAAATGGGCAGCCATCAATGTTGAAATTCCCTCACCACTTTCATAAAATCAATCAATCAATCAAGTCCTAATCGTTTTGAAGAATGCCAATGAAAACCTATCGCCGATATTGAAATTCTTTTTTTTTTTTTCCTGATAAGTACCAGATATTGAAATCTTCATCCTCGAAAGGTCTCTCCAACCAACTATTTTGCTCAAAACTCATGTTATCAAAGTGGAGACCATCCAAGAGAGGTACACAAGAAAGAAGTTCAAAAAAAAATTTCGAACAAAGGTGGACCACCCCCCTAGTGCTATTTTCTATTCCAAAAGGTTGCTTTTAATTACGAGTCTACAAATATTACCAGTTCTTTTGTAGGCATTAGTTGTGCGATAAACTAATTGTACAATTATCCCCTTCCTTAAGCCATTTCACCCTTGTTCTCTTAGTTTTCATCTTATCTCTGTTACGTTATCTTGTTTTTCTCCTCCAAGGAAGACCCATCTGGCTCCCATTTTCTATCAATCAAAGCCATCTATTATAATAAGGGCTTTGTTTTTAAGCCATCTACCAGACTTCCCAATTCCATTGCTTAATCTTTTCTTTAAGAAACAATACACATGTTTAAATTGAAATAAATTAGTGGTACATAGTTTTTTTTTTTTCTTTTCTTTTGTGAGTTGTTTTATTTGTATAAATATAATTTAGAATAGTGTTTTTATAGGCGATATCCATATTGCTAATAGAATTATTTACTTAATTGTAAATGTTTGAGAAAAAGTTATTATATAATGAAACATGAAGGATTTAGACATTAATTTAAAGAGTAATAAGACTAACCATGCTTTACTGAGCAAATTTTGAGTCACTGAGCAGGAATATGTTAATAACATAAATGTCGCAGAAGTGAGGACATTGTGATGGATAACTGAGTCGACTAGGAAAGAAAAAACCATGAATGAACCTACAAGAGAATCTAAGAGTATTCCTAAATTCCTAATAGAGGTTAAAATAAATGAAAGACAATTGAGATGATTTGTGCAGGTACAACAAAGGCCAACAACACCAACAGTGAACAGCACTCTGGTGTTCGCTTAAATTGGTAGGCAAAACATAATGTGGATTTTCTTTAGAAAAGATTTGAAAGCTAGCGAAGATATGTCTCCAGAAACAACTGAATGAGGAAAAATGATTCATGCTTTTGATAATGCATTGTGAATGATGATGATATGACTATTAGTCATATCAGTCACTTTGTTTTTCCACCAAGTGGAAATAAATTGCCTGGTGTTGTACTATGTACTCAATGATGAACTTCAGCATAGCTCAGCAAAAAAAGAAAAAGAAAGAAAGAAATCCTTGATCACTAACATAGGACTTGCTTGTGTCATTGGTCCATACGCCAAAAAACACTCATTAATGATATAGGATAAATCTCACCTTATCAATAAATTTCGTTACTGATAAAAAATAAATAAATAAATAAATCTCATGTTTACTAAATGTCATATGGATTTAAAGCTCAACCAACAATGGATGAAAGTAGAAAAAGCATATTTATTTAATAACAGAATAACACCACAACAATTCTGTTGGGAGGCATCCCCTTTTCCATAAGCAAATAAAAAATCACCACAAAACTCAATAAATTGGTAAAGAGAGGATATGTACAGTTTTATGTGATTGTAAGTAATGGGCGCTGATATTAGGAACATGAACCAGTGCCATGTCAAGAGGAAAGAAGTGCATAGTGCCCCCTGCATCACAAACTCTGGGATGACGCAGGCATTAATACGAGATGATGAATCATAGGGGTTGATGAGGTCAAACTCTAAATCTGATAAGCAAAAAAACTGCAACAACAGGTAACCATTATTACAAACTGTCAGACAGAGAAAAGGAAATAGTTATCTCCAGCAATTAAATGTGAAGCAAAATTCCTTTTAGAAACCATAAAAGAACAACATATACACGCGAACACAAAGCAACTAGATCAAGGAAATCATGGATATCACCAAGAACTTACAAACATCAAATTTATGGATAGGTCTAAACACGGTCCCGGATTTTCACCAATATAACAAAAATGGTTACATACAAGTGTAAGAAAATCATGCTTTGTGGAATGCTTTGTGATGAGGCCATGTGGCATCTCATGGGCTAGATGGGAAGGGAGATTGATTTAGAATGTTATGAAATTAAAATATTAGCTCATAAATAATCTAATTATGGAAGGGTAGGTGGCACTTCATTTTGGAAGGAATTATAGGATTTTGAGAAATCAAGGGGAAATGTGCAATGTGGTATAGGTTAGGATGGAAAGAAAAGTAAGATGATTTGTTAGTCTCATCAATAAAAGGAAGGTAGGTTAGACAATTTATTAAGAAGGAAAGTGTTCATTAGTATCCATTTTGGGGGAGGATTTGATTATGTGTCTAATCTATGGAAGGAAGGTTAGAGAATTAGTTAAAAAGGAAAAAACCCGAATAGTGTCAATTTTTGGTGGGGGGCATTGTGATCCTTTAATACTATTGAAAATTTCATTGTCAGGATTTCCTCATCTCTTCTCTCCACATTTCTTTAATCTTACCTTGACATTCCTCCCATTGTGATTGCTTGGATTGCCAAAAGGGATCAAGTAAATACCACAAATTTACCAAGTGGGGGAAACTTTATCAATTCTCAACCACACTCAAGGTAGGTATTAGTACTCGATTTACGATTCTTTAATAATAGGTAAAAATGTATGAATGATATAGCATAGTAATTAAATATTGTATAAAACGAATTGTGTACTTGTTAGAACTTATGTATGATGACATTAATGCCATGGAGCATACATAATGTTTAATCATGAGGTGAAAATGATGAGGACGAAAAGCAAGTAGGGCGTAGGCCCTTAGGTGTAAAACCTTAAAGTTGCTATCACGTTTATGTGCTATGAATTCTACCTTTTCATTTATTATCATTGAATCATAAATATAAGTATTATGTTTTCCTATAGGGCTACACAACTTACTCTTTCAACATTCCAGATGCATGATTGAAGCAACACGACATTGGAGGAGTCGAGTAAAGGATGTATTTTGATTCACTAGGCATGACTAGTAGTTATCTTGTTTGTATTAATGTTGGGTTTATTGGGGATGGAGAAAATTGTCACAGATATTATTAGTTAATTTCATTTCATTTTTTCTTGATTAAACTCAGATCGGATATTTAAAATGTTGGTAGCTTTAAACCCAATTATTTCGCATAGTGTCTTCTTGAACAAAAAAATTTGGGGTACTGTTTTGTAGAAGAAATCGCACCAATTTTCCCTTTGAATTTGACCATGAATTTTTATATGGAACAAAGCTCTGGAAGTTACATTCCATTCGAAATTAGTCTCACGTCATTTCAATATATGATTTTTACCATGTGATTTGTCGGTGGGACAACATAACATGATTTCAATACAGTTTGTACTTTTCACTCATTTCAGGAACCAAAAAAATTTTATAATTTTTTTTTCCCTAAATTGTTCCCTTCTTTAGCAATGTATAGAGTCCAAGTTCGAATCATTTTGATAAGTAATGAATCAGGTAGAAATTCCCGAATTCAGATTATTGTTTGCTGAATTAAAATCCATGGGACCCCAGAAGTCTTCTTCTATATTTTTGAAACACAAAACCTATTACTCCTTGAGAATAAATAGTTTTGTTGAGTGGGTCATTGAGTCCTCTTTCCGCTGTGGTATGATCCATTAAAAATCATTTTAGATTGAGTGAAATATGATTTTTTTTATTGGGAACGTGTCGAATATGTCCATGTTGTAAATAGTTGGGTGAGTTCAACTGAGGTGATGTCTAGCCGAGTCAGCAGGACGAGTGGAGGGCTAATCAACTTCATTTCATTTCCCCACTAGGTTCAGGGTAGTGGGTCTGGCCGTGGGCCAATTCACGGGTCCCAAAGTCCAGGGTGTGACTTCCTACCTTTTGGCACTAATATGAATGGACTAGTTATAAACTACTCATAATAAGGAGAGATTCTTTGGTGTATGGTATATGCATATGATGTAGAAACTAGAGAGTGTCTAAATTCAAGACTAGAACCATGGAAGAATAACATTAGATTTCCAAGGATCCCAAAAAATGTATGCAACACAACTTTAGGGAAGTCACTCCTAAGATTTTGAGTCATTTGTCAAAATAGAAGGGAGGGTAAAAAAAAATTAAGGACAACAGTTCTGTTATTTAGATTCAATTATTCAAAGAAATGGAGAAATTAGTATTGATGTAATGCACAAATAGTTGTTAGGTGGATAAAGTCATTAGAATAAATAGAGGGGCTATTGCCACACCAACTTTCACTTATAACACACCAAAATATATGTGAACAACTGCTTGATTTCAAAAGGATTGGTGTGTTATAAGTAAAAGTTGGTGAGGCAATAGAATTTCTAAAAAAATGCTTCTAGAATTCTATTTGATCATTGTGCATCAATTAAAGAAAGAAAAATTTAACAAGAGGGTAGGGTTAAAGGCAACCCAATTATTACCAAGGGCGCCCCACACCATAGCCAATTTTTTTTTTTTTGTCTTATATGGGTTAGAAGTTTAGGAATGGACTGATTTTTTTAAAAGTGGTTTAAAAAAAATGGACGATTTACGGCTCTTCAACTTGTTTTGATGGGGTTAGAACCATAGTCACCAAGTTGGGGTTTGGGAATAAGTCAGGCAAGAGAAATGGTTGAAAAAAATCAAGAAAAAATCGAAATAGTGTTAGGACAATGTAATTTTTTCTACTAAGTGGTGTTGTCCTTTTTATCATCAAATCCTATTTTAAACTATAAGAATAAATGGTCTGTGAAAAAACCCTTTAAAAAGTGGACGATTAAGGGTGTGTTTGAAAATTGATAGTTAGTGTGAGAGTTTGGAACTAGTGAAAGTTACTCAGTTTTGCGTGTTTAACAAACTCAACCCACAAGAGTTTACAACTCTCCGCGTGTTCAACTTGCACTTTTCTTTGTATTTCAACTTTCATTGATTTCGATAAAAGTTGACAACTCTCGAACTTTTTGGAGGCCCACACTATCTCTCCCTTGTCTCCTTCGTCTTCTTCCCCAACCCATTCTCTCCTCTCTCTCTCTCTACAGGTATGCACACACTGTCTCCTTCATCTTCTTCCCCAACCCATTCTCTTCTCTCTCTCTCTCTCTCAACCCAACCCATGCTCCACCCTCCTGTCGCTCTTCCTCTCACCTTCTCTCAAATCATGAACCCAAAAATGGGTATGAGACAAATCTGATCTGTCTCTTTTCCCCAATGAAGTTTGTAACATTGATATAGGATTTGAAACCCCCAAATTTATGTGAGAATTCTAATTTGTTTTTCTCTTTTTTAAAATGGGATTTTTAGTATTAATTTAGGTTTTGAAACCCCCAAATTTCTGTGGAGGTGAAGGTAATATAAAAGATCAGATTTTTGGAGAATTGGGGATAATCCATGACGATTTTTATTTTATTTTTAAATTCTGATAATATTTTTAGATGAATGTTCATTGACAACCAAACACCCAAGTTATAATCAACTCTCATCATCAACATTCAACAGTTGAACTTCTCAAAGTTGAACTCTCATGATGAACTCTCACTTTTCAAACACTCCCTAAATCACACTTTTTTGTTTAAATCGCGACTTTTTAAAAAAGACGTGATTTAATCGCGATTTAATAACGACTTTTTGAAAAAGTCAGCGACTTTGGTGATCCTCACCAAAAAAATCAGCTCAATCCGAAACTTTTTACCCCATAAGACAACAAAATTTTGGCTATGGTGTGGGACCCTTAGTAATAATTGAGGTGCCTATAACACTACCCTTAACAAGATTACAATAAGATCAACCATTCTTCATGGAGTCTGGAGCTGAATGTTTAAGCAATCAAGAAACAACATATTTATAGAATTACAACAAGAGAAACAATAAATTAAAATTGAATTAGAAAAAGGAAAAAAAAAAAACTGATCTTCCAATTTCTAAACAAACATGTCTAAATAAGAAGAAGAATTAAAACCTAGATTTTAGTTAGGGTTTTGGAGAAACCTGATAAACGGTCGCAGCGAGGAGAGCTAAGACGACGAAGAATGAGATTAACCATAGAATCAGTTCCCACGCCATGATAATGTCAGATCAACAAAGCACAGAAACACCATTCGAATTCTCCAAAATCAGAGAAAATCAAAACGTCTCATCTGATCTGATCTGAACTGCTCTGCTGCTGATATACAGACCAATATATATTATCTGAAACAAAGAACAGCTTCGATCCGTACTAGTAATGGCGGATCTATGATACATTAGTGCCGTAGCAACTGCGAGAAAACTGTTAGGGACAGGGAAAAAGTGACGCGTGGCACAATGTTCAGGCCCACTGACTCGCGAATGTTTGGGCCCAGCTGAGAGTTTATAATGCCACCCCACTTCTCTTTTGATAACACCCACAATGAATGTAATGGATGGGGGTGCGGATTAGGGGTGTCATTGGGTCGGTTCCTAAAGAACTTAGAATCATAACCATTAATATTAGTTCGGTTCCGGGTCCGATTCTAAAATTAATGGAATTGGAATCAGAACTGCTAAAAATCATGGGTACCCATCGATTCTGATTCTCAAGCATGGAATGAGAAAAAAAGTATTTTAAATCATTATAATAAAATATTTCTTTCTAAAAATTAACATAATTATCAATAAAATTATTAACTTAATTATAATTTTTTATACTAAAAATACAAATTAATGACTTTATTTAGAAGTAAAAAAATTATCTTTATTTAAAGTAATAAATTTTTAGAAGAATAACTCATTTTAAGTTTCAATCAATAATATATACAAAAAATTAAAGAATTGTATATAACATGCATTTATTTTGAAATAAAAAATATCTTAAATCTTCTATAGTATGAAAATAAATGACAAAATAAATTGATTGTAGGTACCCATGGTTCGGTTCCAATTTAGATTCGACTCTAATCGATTCCAATAAAAAGGGATCTAGAACCAGGATTTTCGGTTTCGATTCCAATTAAATGGGTACCCATTAACACCCCTAGTGCGGATAACCATTTTATTTTGGGAAAATAACTTAAAAGACCCTAATAGAGAGGTTTCTTTTTAAATAGTCCTAAGTAATAAGCAGTAAATTTAGTAAACTTTTAATTTCTTGATGGTCCCTAAACCTCATCTCACATTTTAATATTTTTAAAATACCTAAACTACCCTTTTATCTCATTGTAGACGCGTGATTTCGTCATTATGATGACTACATCTACAATGATTTGGAGTCGCCACCATTCAAGTTGGAAGTGGGTGTGAATGGTCACCCGGGGTACATTTTCCAAAAGATGAGATTTTTGGCATTTTAGTGACTCACAATGGATAAGGGGTAGTCAAACCTCGAGATTTGGGTAAGCGGCTCGGTTGGAGAAAAGGGAAGGTGTTAGGCACCCTTTCCTCCCCGCCACGTGGCGGTAACCTCAAATAACTCGATCATTTTTTATTTTTAAAAGAAGGTGAAAAAATGTGCCACGTGGGTGCATATGTTCCCTAAGTAGGGATTCATTTTCGGCTTGATCATAGGGTCATTTCATTAATGGAAATGACCCTTATGAACCTTAGCCTTGGGGCCCAATCATCAAAAGGGGTAAAATAAAATAGAAGAAGGGGGTGTTAGAAGAGGGAAAGAGTAGAAGGTTAGAGAAAGAGAGGGGGGTGTGCTTCAAACCCACCTTGTATCTTGTTTCTTCTTTTCTTCTTCTTGCTTGAGTCTTCTTGAGTCCTTAGTATAATATGAGAGTATGAGAATGGGAAGAGATGATTAGAGAGAGTAGGGATTTCTTTTGGTTTAGTGAGACTTGTAGAGGATTTGTGTGAAAGAGTTGGTAAACTTGGTGAGAATTGATGATGGTTGTTAGTAGAGAGAGTGTTGGGGAGAAGTTTTGTAATGAGAAGTTGGGGGCCATTTTTGGGAAGAGGAGGAGGGTATTTATAGATGTTTAGGAGTTATTTTAGGGATATAATGGGGTGAAGTGAAGAAAATGGGTAGAATGGTTATGAGTTTGAGAGAGAAGTGGGTGTAATTTAGAGGAGATTGGAGGGTATATAGGTAAGGGGGGTTAAATGGGTGAGTTTTGACCCAAATGGTTTGGATCCTACCCAACCCATTTGGGTGGAGTGTTTGGTGAGGTGAATTTAAGATGGTGGTTGTGATTTGATTTAAGAGCATGGAGGATTTAAATGGGTGATTGATGATATTTTGGGAGGGTGAGGGAGATGATGCCATGTGTTAAGGTGGGTGGAAATGAAGGGTTGGGATAGGTTGATGGGAGAGGTTGAGTGTTTGACTTGAGAGGATGGTGTAGGTTTAGGTTGTAGATGTAGGTTTTGTAGGGAATGATGAGAGTAGATTAGGGGAGGTATAGGTTAGGGGTGTGGGTAGATGTGTTTGATTTGAGAGAAAAGGTGATGGGTTGATGTGTGGGTAGATGGGATTTAAAGCAAATTAATGGGGTAGGTGGTTGGGTGAGGGAGGTGAGATGGGGTGATGACATGTGTCATCTCTTGATGATAAAAGAGTGATTGGTTGATGTGGGTTGTGGTTTATGGGTTAGGGTTGTGGGTTGGATAATGAATTGGATATGGTTAATGATTTGTGGGCTTTGTAGTGTTGGGCTTGGGTTTTAGAAATGGTTTTGGGTTACGGAGGCGGAGCGGTGATAGTAGAGGAGGGGTAGGCATCTCAAGTCTCACCTTTTTAATTTTAAAATTTTTTTTAGATTTTTGCAATCATTAATTTGATCAAAAATGCCACGTGTTGGCGAATCGGGCTTTTTAGGCCCGTTGGTGAAATTTATCGAAAATTTGACGTTTTTTATTTTGGAAGCGGAGCGGTGAATGTTGGGAAGTCGTAAGGTAGGCCGAGTCCTTTTGGTGGCCTCCTAAACCATTGAGAGGTCTTAGGGGCCTCGGTTTGGTAAAAATGTCCCCTTTCAATGAGTTGGGCCCTTAAGGCCCGTTGGCCCATTTATTTGGAAAATCGATATTTTTGGACCCTTTCGAGAAGTGGCCCGTTCAAATTGAGGTGTCTACACTCATCTTTTTCACGTACTTGGGTTTTCCAAAGATGATTGTAATAGTATTGGACGAGTTTTTATCGCGAAAGACGAATAAAATTAATATACTTTTAATTTTGAAATTAGATGTATTCTTTGATTTATTTCATTTACTTATAACAAAAAATGAAGAACAAAGTTGAGATTCCAACACAATGTTAAACTCACTTTTTATTGTCAGAATTCACTCAAAACTAATAGTAATATTTTAGAAGAATTATAATTTAGGTCATTTTTTATTAGTCTCTCAATGAAGACTTAGATCATGGGGCATGTCATCAATTTGAAAACAGGAGTGGGAGGGGAATATTCACCTAACGTGGAGAGCTATGTCTAAATCACCCTTAAATTTTCAATATATTTTCATTTAACCCATCACCTACGACTTGAGAGTTTTCAACTCTGACTTGGGCCAAGCCTTAAAATTATGATTTTAGTATTAATTAAACATCTTCACTATTAATGAATGAAAGAAGGCTGAGAATGCTTTAAATCTCATCCAACCGAGACAACTCGTCTGACTCGTCCGATACATCTCAATATCATCCACCAATGAGAAGGATAGACCAGTCAAACTTATCAAACGAGATTTAAAACCATGATCATTGTTGAGCGAGATGACTCAAACATATCGAAAAACTTGTCCAAGACAACCCAGTCTCATTCATGGACGAGACGAGAAGTCAAAACAACTTTTAAAACCATGAATAGAAGTATTTCAACACCAAAACACCAATCTCATAAATGCCACCACCTTTATATTTAAACGTAATATAATTTGGATCATTTTTTTTTTTTGTGGTCAAAATCAAGAAAACAGCCATCTCACGATAATCTAATGATGTCGGTTAATTTTCAAAATTACATAAACATTTAACTTTTACCATGCAATCTTCAAAAAACCCCTTTAATTAATAGTTTAAATTACAAATAAATATTTTTAATACACGCACATTCGAAGATGCCAACTTCTAGTCAATATATACCGCAAAATAGCAATCTTTCCCATGGGAACACAAGATTTTACAGATTCTTTTTGAAACTTAACTCATTCACTTGTGCTTCCTCTTGTTGATCTTCTCACCTCTCATAATTCTTTTTCGAGCAGCTTCAAACTCTTCTTCAGTAGGTTCAGAGTCTAACTTACTACCCCCATCACATTTTTCCACAATAGAAGAAAACATTGCGTCGAACTGCTCTTTTCTCCGGCTTCGGCGCTGAGAAATAATTGCATATAGCTCAGTATTTGATTGTTTAGCTGACCTGCAGAAACAATTTGAAAGATAGCGATTAAAGAACATAAGTTTGCCGTGATTAAAGAACATAAGTTTGCATTGTAAAACAATGATCAGGCAACTGACTGATGAAACAACTTACTTTGCTTTCCGTTTTAGAGGATTTGTTGGTGGTTTTGTTTCGGAGATTTTCTGTGCCCATCGTCGGTAGGCTTTGGTTTCCTTAAGCTCCCCTATATGAATCAAAAACGATATTTTATTTGATAATCTACATGGATCCCAATCCAATCCTAGAATCTTAGATATTCATGAATAAAGGAGCTTACGATATAAAAAGAGATTTTATTAACAAGCCAACTTTTGCCAACAACATACCAATTCATATGTAAACAAGGTTTCAAAACTCAGTTTGACATCTTGTCCATGGATGAGACCGACTTGTATTAGACAAGATAAACCATTTAATTTGGTTTACAAAGATTTATTTATATATATTTAAATGAAAATAATTATAATTTTTTAATAAAATAGGGGAGGTCAGAAGATATTTAGTCTTAAAATCATGTTTTATTTATATATTAAATATTTAAATTCCAAAAAAATATTAATTATTTTAACCAAAATCTACAAAATTCCATTGACTTGGCCAACTTGGCTGAGATTTTCAAAATATTGTCCGAGTCAACTCGTTTATCTCGAAAGATGATGTGAAAGACCATGTATATCGGTCTCGTTGCCCGAGTCATCTCAGTCTCAGACAAGATTTAAAACCATGTATGTAAATCACCAAAGAATTGACACACTTGGGGTGCTGTTGGTAAAAGTTGGTGTGGGAATAGAAGGGTATTGAAAGTGTAAAATCCATACCCCCAGCTATCGCTCTGTCAATGATATCCTTGAAACGATGAGAATCCAACTTAGTATCTGAACAAAGCATCGAACAGAAAAGCCTGTGAAGTCAAAAACACTTCAAACATCAGTAATCTCCATCTCTATGTAGAGAGGTTAGATAGAATTATATTGCCCCTTATACCTGTTCATGTTACCCTTGCATTTCTTGTAGAGATCCTTCAAATCCTTTGTCTCTGAATCAGATCCTCTATAGTTCGCCTCAAACTCTTCAATGTCTGCTTCAGTGACCTACATTTGAGACAAACAAGTTACATCACAAACATAGTGAAAAAGTCACGAGTTCAGGAATAATTCAGCAAGAGAACACTTTGGAAAAAGTTGGCAACAAATGATAAAGTTGGGAAAACATAAGATAAATTAAAAAATAAAAATAAATTTTTAAGTATAAACAAATACAAAAGAATGTGTATTTCATGATTTAATCACAATTTTTTGGAAAAATCAGAGATTTTGCCACTATGCTCACGAAGAATGAAAGAAACTGAATGAAGCCATGAAGCCTCTCTTCAGCAAGTAAAAAACGATGATACCTTTCGGAAAATTGTTCTGAAATATTCTCGCAGATTTTGAGCAACTTCCCCTGCAAGGTCCTGATCAATCACAAAAATGTGCTTATTGATCAATAAATTTATTAGTTCCATGAGAAAAAAAAGAGAGACAAATGTGAGTTTAGTTTTCGGAGCCATTTACAGCATCATCAACGCAACCGGTCTGATCATAAAGTGCCCTTTTCTCCTCATCTCCAAGAATCGATATCACCTTCTGTAGTTGCTGAAATTTCTCTTTGGCTTCCTACAATCAGAATAAAATAAATAAATAAAGCACAGTTTCAAAAACAAAGCAGTCACTCATATGTTAAAACAGAAGATCGGAGATCATGTAAAATCAACTTTCACCTCATCACCAGGATTCTTATCAGGATGAAGTCGCAATGCCAACTTGTAGTATGCTTTCTTTATTTCCTGCTGAGATGATGTTATCTCCACTCCAAGAATCTACAAATACACTGAGTTATTAAAGTGAAAGCCAACATGTCTCTCAAGTGCCATGTTTCAGTAAGCAAATGATTTATTTCTAGTGGTTAAAAGGCATCAAGTCACCCACATAAATGAGTTAGAATGCGAGATGATCTGAAAACTAGAGTTGTCGACAAATTAGTTACTAAAGGTTTAAAACCCGTATCTTCACAAGTCATTATCGAGCAGACATGTCCACTGTGCAAGCTTAGGTTTATAACTCATATCTTGTTGCAGTTTCATACAGAAAAAGACAATAAGGTGTAGGGAACCCAAACCAGACATGCATGAGATCACCGGTCTTTAGGTTAAAGGTTTTCTTCAAAAAACTGACATAATGGTTGTAATACACAAGGTTGGAAGGGTGCATACAGATCGATTCAAGCCAGAAAAAACCAGGTTCCTGAAAACTTAATTTGGTAGGCCATGAATGCGGAAATAATCATTGACTTTGGAGGAGTATGATTGATAATAAAAAAAATGTATTTTTAGATTATATTTTACTAGCTCTCTTAGAAGAATATTAACTAAAAAAAAACTAAGGATGTGTAATGCATATGTCTTGCAACAATCTTCTATGCGTAAGACCCATGCATATCATGAACCTCAATGTTAGAGGCTTACGCCTCACTAGAAACGTGCCTTTTCGAGTGCATCTTGTGTATGCCTCGGAGGAGGCACACCTCCAAACTTATGCCTCACATGCATTTTCCAATGTTGCTTCTATTGAAGTTAATGTTTTTGGCCATTCCCAACTAGGGGTGGAGCCAAGATTTTCTTCTAAGGTAAGGTTAAAAAGGTTGAAGATGGCCGATTTTGGGGAGAAAATTCAATATTTTATTTATTTTACCTTTTTTTTTTTTTTTTTTTTTTTTGGGGGGGGGGGGGGGGGAGGTTAGAGGTTGAAGAAAGGCATTTAGGTCATTCCTCATTAGTCTATGAGAGATGACCAAAAGGTCAAGGGGAAAAAATGACCTCTTTACCCTCATCTTCAACTAGAAATAAAAAACCCTTTGACTTATCTTCTCCAAACCAGTCATCTTAAACATCATGGGTAAAACAATTTATCCGAGTCTTCAACTTTAAGATTAATTTACTTCTATCTTTCAAAATTTTAAAAATGAGATAGGATTTTTGAAGTAGAGATTGAAAATGTCTTTTATTAGGAAGAAAAACAGGGTTTTTGATTCTAGGTTTAAAATGAGGGTATTTAGGTTATTTTTGCTAGTCCATAGAGAAAGAACAAGGTCAAAGGTGCAAGTCATCAGATTTAAAACACAAGGTATCTCAAATATTCACCAATTCGATACAAAGGTGTCTCAATCATCCAAAAATTTGACGGAGAATTGAAAGTGTGGAGGAGGGGGCACCATGATCATAGAGGCTCCTCATCTAACTGAAAGGGCCCTGTTCCCAAGAGCTAGTTTAGTTGACGAAATAAAATTTGGACAATAGAAGGGGTCTTGAATCTTTCATGGCACCTTTATCTTGGTTTATCATTTACAGCTGAAAGATGGTACTGTCTCCCGACACCTTGCATGTCGTTGGCCCTTTTATCTTGGTTTCTAACCCCATAATTCCCATGCCCTCTCGCTGACCATTGGCGGCTATCGGTTAAGTTTAACCTTACACCTGATATGTTGTGGTGGCAACAGGTGGGAGTTGTGGAGATGGATTCACTTATAAACCACCACTTAACCCTTTGCATGGCAAGGCCAAACTCTATTGTGCCATCAAGGTGAGGTTTCCCCAGAAGGTTTATTAAAAATCCTAAAATCTCTTAAGGAATACAACTCATCACTAGGAATTTATGAAGAGCGCATGCAAAATGCCTTTTATACCTTTGTAACATATTTTATTATGTGGATGACATCTAAAATGTAATGCCAAAGAAGAATACAACTACAAACCATGAAATAATACTCACAATCACAAATATAACAGAAAATGGAAACAAAAAACAACGAAGCTATTAAAAAAACTCTCCAATATACATTTACAAGAGAAATTTTATGATTTCTTACAATTCAAATATAAATATATATATATTAATGCTCCCTTCCCATAAAGATTTTGACTTTTAAAGTAGAAAAATAAGCATTACTTTCTAAACTACCCTTAATGTGTGGCATACGAAAAATGCCTGAAATGTGTTTTGGATTGTCCTAGCTAACTAAGCTATTCTGTCGGATAAATGAAGAATATGTATCATAGCACCTATATATAAGAATGAAGTATAACTTTATTAATAACATCCATGAGGAGGAATGTTTGGGAAAATTAATTATCCTAGCTAACTAATATATTTTTACGAATAAATGAAGAAAATGCATCATAGTACCTATATATAAAAATGAAGTATAACTTTCCATGAGGAGGAATGCTTAGGAAAATTGATGATCTGCATATATCCCAAAATGATCATTCATTATCTCGGATCTATTATTTATAGATATTGAGGAAGATGTTGCCCATAGAATCAGATTGGATGGTTGAAGTGGGGAAGAGGCTTGGAGTGCTATGTGGCCGATGCATACCAATCAAGTTAAAAGCACAACTTTATTATATAGCAGTAAGACCAGCTATGCTCTATGTAGTTGATGTTGGACAGTCAAGAAGCAAGTAACAAGAATATTGATATGGATGAGTGGAAAAAATAGGAAAAATGAAAACATTCCAAAAAAATAAAATGTAAGAATAGCTCCGACAGGCAATAAACTAAGAGAAAGTCAACTGAGATGGTTTGGGCACATTCAGTGAAACTCGATTAAAGTCTTAATAAGATGGAAATATGCAAGTTGAAGGTTATAAAAGAATTATATGAATCATGGTTTTAAAACTCATTTTGACGTCTTGTCTATGATCGGGACCAAGTCATCTTGGACAAGTTTTCCAATACATTTGAGTCATCTCGTTCAACAATGAGACAAATGAACCATGGTTTTAAATTTCATCCGATGCGTTTGACTTGTCTATCTGTTTCATTGGTGGACAATACCGAGTCATCTCGGTCTCGGACCAGATTTAAAACCATGACATGAACACACATTCAATAATAGAAAACTTGAGTCTAGACAAAATTGAATGAAGAAACAAGATTAATTTAGCCAAACCCAAATCTTTTGAACAGGACTTCAATGACGATAACAAATGACAGTGATTAAATCTCGATTATTCCAAATAAAACTAAAAACTAAAATCTAGAGACCCATACTGGCTTAAATATTTGACATCCATGAGTGTGGATAGTTGTATGGGCTATGTACTTCACAAGTTCACATATAACTGATTGAGATCCAATTACTAAATCTAGGGCACGAAAACTTACAAAACTAAAGACCAAAGAAATCTTTCTAAATTTCATAAATCAAACACCATGAAAGCTTAAATTAACGAAGCAGAGATAATTCACCTCATACAAACTCTTATCTTTCGTGGAAGATTTACTAAGATCTTCCTGGTTATGGTGTTCTTCATCGTTTTCTTCAGAAACCCTAGATTTTCGCTTCTTCGCCATGTGAAACAAGAAGGATTTTTCTGGAACCAAAAAAAATATATAGAAGAGATCAGCGCTTATGCAATATCGCTTACATTTCCCGCCATTTCAACATTTACGAGATTTTCCTAAAAACAATTTCCCGCCCTAAATAATCTCTCCAGAACTCCACATTGTTCCTATTTAGCGCTGTCAACGGATTGGCATCGGATCGGATAATGCTGTATCCGAATTCGAATCCGAAAAAATAGTAATATCCGAATTCGAATTCGATTTCGAAAAATATCCTAATTCGATAATATCTGATTCGATAAAAAATCCTAACAAAATTAGATTTGATGTATACATCTTCAATGGGCAAAAATCAAATCGATTTTCCTAATTTTTTTAACTTTAGAAGTTATAATCTTAAACTTAGTTCAGTCTTAAAATCAAATAAATTTTTATTTTTGAAAAAAAAATAATTTTAAAATCAAATAAATTTTTATTTAAAAAAAAAAGTATGAAAAATTCGAATAAAACATAAGATTTTACTGTGAGAGAGAAAACGACGTAACACACTTGTCGGTTCTGCATTTTGAGTTTTGGTTGATGAAGATAAAGATTTGAAGTTTAATTTGGTTGTAAAACTTGAATACACGAGAATACATACATATATAAATAAGTTTTGTTGTATGACATGAATATGTAACACATGTCTTTATAATCGGAATAGATATTATCAAATTAGATTTCGTAACATGCGAATTCGTATCTGAAACTCATTCAAATGTTAAAATAACATCCGAATCTGAATCCGATATCCGAAAATTTCGAATAAAATCCGATTTTTGGAATTCGAATTCGGATTTCGACTATCCATTGACACCCCTATTCTTATTTCTTATCATGGATATAAAACTTGGAGAATCCAATTCGACTCGGATGTTCCCTAAAGAACTCGGAGTTGGAGCGAGTTCATGTTCAAGCAAATAACCTACTATTTGACCTTAATAAAACAAATAAATCATTTGGCATTCAAACATGAGTCCGATCTAGACTCACTGAGTTAGTAAGGATCATGGTTTTTAAACTTGCTTGGACACTTCGTCCATGAACGAGTTTGAATTGTCTTGGTCAATAATGAGAAAAATGAACTATGGCTTTAAATATCGTCTAATACATTTTGACTTGTCTATCAATTTCATTGGTAAATGATAGTGAGACATCGGATGAGTTGTCTAAGTCACAGACGAGATTTAAAACCATGGTAAGGATTTCTCTCTCACTAAGGGTCCACCAATGCTTTCAGGTTGTAGAGGATAAAATTTTATGAACTTTGAAAAAAAATCTCAAAAAATAATTCTTTTTCACTGGTGAATTTCAATTTTAAGTTTGAGAGTTATGTGAAAGTTCGGTAATCAACCATTTTCAAAATCTTGGATCAAGTTTAAAAAAATTGGTTTTCGATTTTTTTTCCTTTGGATCAGAATTTTTCGAAGCATCTTACAAGACCGTGGTGTTAGATTTCTGAGGTGGTAATCCATTTGAGCAAAATGACCCTAAGCAAGGATCAAATATTTTTACTAAATTTGTTAGGAAAATGTTTTTCTTCAAACCATGGTTTCAAAACTCGTCCGAAACCGAGACGTATCGCCTGAGTCATCTCAATATCAGGCATGGACGAGACAAATGGACAAGTCATTTTTTCGGACGAGATTTAAAATCCCACATTCCTTTTTCAAAATTTTGAATAAGACAATATTTTGGCTTGGAAAAAATGATGTTTATCTAATAAAAGATGAGATATTTTGCATCGAATCAGATGCTCTTTTGAGCAAAAACACTCGGAAAAACATGAAAAATAGTGAAAAAGTCGACTACTCTCTCCAGGATATGTATCAAAAACCTCATCTGAGATGACTCGATATCTGATATGGACAAGACGAGACACAAAACCGAATTTTAAAACCATGCTTCAAACATCAAGAATAAGTTATGACTTTTGGGAAAATGAAGTCTCAGCCTTCCTTGGGGATACAATTTTTTTGACTTTCACCACAAATCATTTGCATTTGTATATGATTTGCATTACAAATGTTTTGCAGTGGAAAACTAACAAGTGCTTGGTAACCACTAGGAAATCACTACCTAAAAAGTTTGTAGTAATTTCTTGTTAAAATAAAATAATGAATTTTTTATAATTAATTCAACCATATCAAATTAACTATTTAAATTATAAAAATACCCCTCATCAAAAAAAAAAACTCAAATTTACTACCTAAAATAAAATTTATATGATTTATGAAAATTTATATCTTGGAGCCTATTTTGGAATTTGGATCATTTCTTTGACATGGGTTACTTTGGTAGCTTCAACAAGTAAGTTCATGTATCCTTCATGAGGGGTATTTTTGTAAATTCATGCACATGTTAATGTAGTAGTCATTGAGAGTTATCATATATTTGATAAAGGGTACTTTAGTAAATTTATGGTGGAATAATGTTTACAATGATTTGCAAGACTTATTATGATTCAAATCACTTGCTGAAATTTCTTAAGACTTTGGTGTTCCATGCAAATCATTTGCATTGTGTAACAAAACACTAACAAAATAAAACATTTATATTTGCAAATGATTTGCAATGCGCCCCAACCTCCTCACATAGCTTCAAAACTTGTCTGAGACCGAGACGTATCACCCGAGTAATCTTGATATTAGGCATGGATGAGACGGACAAGTCAATTTTTCAAACGATATTTAAGACCCCACGTTCATTTTTCAAATTTTGAAATGAGACATCTCAAACATATAAGAAAACTCACCTGAGATGACTCGGTATTTGACATGGTAGAGACGCGTGAAACCAAATTTTAAAATCATGCCTACTCATGGTTTTTAGGGCTTTTATAGGAATTAAAAATCTGTTGCTTGCCTCTTTATGGTCTACCCCACAATCAGAGTTCCACCACCACCACATGTCAAGATGGTGATACAACCATCGAATCCATTTTTTTCATTAAAACCAAGAAAGTAAAACACTCGAGGAATTCCATAGAGGTGACAAGCCAAGTATTTCCTCAAACCAGTTCACATAGAACAATAAATGAAAATTGCACATTTCATTTCATGGCTAATTGAGTTTGAATCTTCACAATAGGCAATATCCAAAAATTAAAAAAAAACTAAAGGTGATTGTTACAAGATAGAAAGGCCTATCGACCGATTTACTTCATAATGCGAGCTAGTCAAAGAGACGATTACGAGATAAAAGACTTAAGTCCCATCCGGCTGCATAAAGGGGTTGGGTATCTCGTCGGTACCATCAGTAGGGGATACAAGCATCACTGCAGTCCCTCTACAGACCTGCAATAGGGTAACATGTTAATAAACAACTGACGATGTTCGAAGAATATGGTAAAATTGGGAACAATCGAAAAAAAAACTGCGAAAAAACCAAGTTAGCGATGGGTTCGTATAATTGTTCCTACTAGGTGTTATTCTCATATTATATAATCAAATACCATGTAAATTACAATAATAAATCACCAAACCCTCATATTACATTAAAACAAGTAACCACAGGTCTACAACACAATCATGGTTTATATTATTCAAAATATAAAATGATTACAATCATGAGAGCAAGTTAAGAATAATCAATTAATCAAAATCAACGTCATCTTCTCTTACTAGTGCATCAAGGTCTTTTTTTTTTTATTTAATTACAAGTTCGTGATTTAATCATGAAGTTCGTAAAAGTCGAGACTTATTGAAAAAGTCGTGAACAGATCTCACACCAAACCTGGTTGCATCAAATGCCATGTCAATCATGGGGTGCAAGCACTACAACCAAACCAAATTTTACTAGCACTATTCATACCAATAACAACAGAAACTTAAACTCTAAACAGATTGGTCTAATTCCAATGAATGGCTTAGCATTATATGCATTTGATCATTTTACCCAAATTATAACTGGAAATGCCAACAATATATTACGCTTAACTATACAACTGAATGTGATCACAGTCGCAACAACAACAAAAAAACCTTGAGGAACTAATGGAAAATATTTTTTTTTAATTGATATGGAAACTGAGATCTTTCCATAGGTAACTTCCAATATTATAACCAAATAAAATTGAAAAAAAAAATTTACAAGAAAAATAATATTGAAAGAGAACATACTATAAGGCCAAGACGTCTGGTCTGATCTGTAGTCTTCAGTGGATCATCGGGATCTGCAGCACAAGGGAAATAAGTATTAATGACCAATCCTTTACACATGCACTCTATTTGAAGGTATCACTGATGTAGAAAGGAAGCACTAGAGAGGATTTAAACCAGCATTCTGAAAACTAGACCAGACCGACCAGTTCACTTCAACCTTTGAGCCAGCGAATCAGCCCAAAATGGACGGGGTGAACCTTCGGTTTGGAATTTCATTATGTCCAACAGTCACTTTTTATATTTATTTTACATCATATAATAAGAACAATAACAGACACAAAAAAAACTATATTAACGGATTGCTTTGAATGGACATGAAGGAGACAATTCCTAGATTTTGATTGTTCCTGTTTTTTTTTTTTTTTTTGTTTGTTTGTTTGTTATAAGCAGATCGTTTTGAAGATAAGTTCTCATTGGGATTCATTCAGGATCTGCTTCATTTAATCAAACCTTGATGTTGAGTGTAATATGAACTCTTGAGATCAATAAAGATTGCAATGACTTTTTCAAGACAAGAACAGTACTTTGAATGTTTTTTTTGATAAGTATAATCTATTGATAAAGGGGAAAAGAGTACAAGGAGGCTGAGGAGGCCTCTCGAAGAGCAACAGAAAAGATAAAAGATAAAACTTCAAAAATTACATAAAGAGTTCCATCTAAAAACAAAGTCATCAAAAGAAGTTCCCCTAAAGTCTATGTTCTGTTTAGACCAAAGATACAAAAACCCCAAAATCTCCAAAAAATTGCCGTGAGGACTTCTCATCTTATTATTGAACACCCTGTTATTTCTCTCGTTCCACAACTCCCAAGCAATAGCCGAGGGCTATTGCTTGGAATGATCCACCCCCGAACAATCAATTTATCCAACGTAAGAATCCTCCCAAGGGAGGCCAACCAAACAAAAAAAGAGATTTTAGAAGGAACTGACTTGGACCAAATGATGGATCCCAAGACGGATCTCTCGGCAAAGGGGCTAAGGCACTTGTAAAATGAACTATAGAGAATCTCGAATCCTTAGCCCTCGACCATTCCCACCTATCCTATTAACTTTCGTTGAGATGAGCTAAATGCAGGAAATCTAGGAAAGATACCAACTATGTTAACTCTCAATAATTAAAGCTTCTCCTGAACCCCAAATCCCAAGTAGAGCTGGAATCGTTGTGAATCAAACACTGTTGTATTAACTGGTTCTTTTTTAGAGAACAGGCGTACAAGGACGGAAATTGAGCTACTAGAGGAGAAGTGCCGCACCAACTATCCTCCCAAAATCTCACCTTGTCCTCCTTCGTCGCTTTAAATCTAATCCATTTTTCGAACTCCTCACCAACTTTTAGAATCCCCTTCCACACACCATACCCATAGGTACCTTTAGCCTCACCACTAAACCAACCTAACCTCCTTTCCCCGTACTTTACCATATCGACCCTTCTCCACAGGCTCTCCCTCTTCTCACCAAACCTCCAAAGCCATTTTTCTAGAAGCGCTCTATTAGCCAATCTAAGGCCTCTAATCCCTAACCCCCTATTCTTCTTGGGCAAGCAAATTACCTTCCATCTAACCAGGTGATATTTCCTCTTCCCATTCTTGTCATTCTACAAAAAGTTTCTCATAAGTCTTTCCAGTATATTTTCGATGGATCTTGGAAGCGTGAACAAGGAAAGAAAGTAAACCGGGATACTCATCAAGGTGCTCTTAATCAAAGTTACTTTCCCTCCTTTAGACAGATATTTGGCCTTCCACGTGCTTAACCTTTTTTCCAATCTCTCGATCACCCCATCCCAAATTTTGATACTATTGTAGGGTGCTCCTAACGGTAATCCCAAATAAGACGTGGGTAAAAAGTCGTACCCACAACCCAAGGTCGCGGCCATCAAATGAATATCATTTACCTCTCCAACCCCAACAAGTTTACTCTTCTGCAAATTAATATGTAACCCAGAAATAACCTTAAAACAACTCAATAAAACTCGTAACACCCTCACCTGATCTCTTGAATGATCGAGGAAAACTAGTGTATCGTCTACGAATTGGAGGTGAGAAATCCATGGACCATCATTCACCTAAACCCTGATAGCTTTCCTAGATCGACTGCTATCCTAAACAGCCTACCTAGAGCTTCTGCTACAATAAGGAACAAGAACGGGGAAAGCGGGTCCCCTTGCCTCAATCCTCTCGACCCCCTAAAAAATCCAGCTGGACTCCCATTGACAAGAATCGAAAAAGACACCGTTGTAACACATTTCATGATCTACCTAATCCACTTAACTCCAAAGCCAATTCTCCCCATCATATATTCTAGAAAGTCCCAACTTACATGATCATAAGCCTTTTGAAGGTCTATTTTCCCAATCATCCCCTTATTCTTATCCTTAATCCTTGAGTCGAGACATTCATTGGCCATCAAAACTCCATCGAGAATTTGTCTACCTCTAATGAAGGCCCCTTGTTCATCTTCGATAAGCTTAGGTAAGACTACTTTCAAGCGCGAGGCTAGTACTTTGGATATAATTTTGTACACTAAGCTTACTAGGCTAATGGGCCTAAATTCACCTAACTTATCCGCCCCGACTCTCTTGGGGATCAAGGCCACAAATGTGTTGTTAAGGCTGTAATCCAGGCAATTCTTCTCCTGCAACTCTTTGACCACTTTCATGAAGTCACTCATGACGATTTCCCAACAGTGTTTGAAGAATTCCATAGTAAATCCGTCAGGCCTCGGCGCCTTGTCCCCACCCATCGAAAAGAGAACCGATCTAACCTCCTCCTCCCCAATATGTCTTTCCAACCACTCCCTATCTTCCAAATTTAACGAAGTGAATTCTAGATTATCCGGTCGAGGTCTTAAAGGTTCCTTTTCCTTGTACACGTCTTTGTAGTAACAGTACTTTGAATGTGATCACAAAGAAGCACTAAGAGTACGCTCAAACAAGAGATAAGTCACGGAAATCTTTATATCATTTAGGCCCTGCTTGGAGAAGAATTATGGAAAAGTAATTGTCAAGTCTCAATTTGAGAACTTGGCAGGAATTTATAATAATAAATAAAATAGTCAAAAGACAAAAAGACAAAACTACCCTTATATATAAGTAATAAATAAGCTATTATTAGAAAACAACTAGGACTAAAATAACAACTAGATTATTTCCAATACTTGGTACATTACAAATCATTTGCATTTGCAAATGCTTTGCACTGCAAATTATTTGCAATGCAAATGGTTTAAGATGAATGATTTACTATTGCTTGATAACCAATGGGAAATCTCTTGCGAATCTTTTTTTGTGATTGGTTGACCTTTGCAATAAAAATTTTCATTATAATTTTGCAAATGATTTGTGGTACTTAACTTAAAAATTACAAAAAAATAATAACCATTTGATTAGTAGCATGAGGTCCACTAAAGAATTCATCAAGCAAAAATATGATGGGAGATATGATGGGAGATATGAAGAGCCATATCCATATAATAGAAAAAGAGATTCTATTTCCACGCCAACATTTGCTAACAGCACCCCAATTCATATGTAAATCATCATAGAATTAACACACATCTTGTGGTGCTGTTAGTAAAAGTTGGTGTGGCAATAGAATCTCTCTAAAAAATAGAATATGCAGAACCAGATATGCATCTAGAAGCATCAAATTCAAGAGCAATCTGACACAAAAAGGACATCCAACAACTAATATCGGAAGAAAGCGTAATGATGATTAATTGAAGAAGAAAAAAATATTCTTATGGAATAAATGATAAATATAGTTCCCCCTCTGCCCAGCCAACGAGGCGTAGTAGGGATTCAGAATAAGATCACAAACAAACTGAAGAAACAAAAGAACCAAGTGAACTGAATACCTCTTAGAAACTCGAGAGCTTCATCCAGTACAAGGTTCAGTAACTGATCATACCCTTTTAAAGTCCCTGTAACTGAAAAAGATCATTCAGCAACAGTTAGGTACCTCATACTAAACCAAGGATTAAAATAGAGAACTTCTATTGCCTCACCAACTTTTGATAACGCCAACCCCAAGATGTGTTTTTGGTGATTACATATGAATTGGGGTGGCGTTAGCAAGAGTTGATTTGGCAATAGAATCTCTCTTAAAATATTATGTTTATATATAGAACCTCAAAGCAAGACGCGCACAACTAGACATGCTATACTAATATTTCTAACCAAAAAATTCATGGAGTAAAAGCTGAAAATTATAAATGAAAGAAGAGAAGGGAAAATGGAGTAATGTATGACTTTTGTCTTGTGTGTGTGAAGTGATGATTGTGGTCGCATGGTTGGATTGGGGGACCAACTTTACCAAAAAAATACTTTTGATGGTACTGCAAATAAATAATCAGTTTATAGCAAGAGGTTTCAGATTGATAATTCAAACAATTAAACTCCTAGACTAAAACGGAAAATTACCCACACTAATTAGTTTGCAGTATGATAATCACTTAAGTGTATTGATAAATAAAAAAAAATCACTTAAGTGCCAGACAAAACAGAATATTACCAAAAAACAAACCTTGGACAAATATTACAAAAGATTCACAAAAATGGTAAGTAGCACAGATTTGGAACAGCAAATCCATTTTCGCAGTAATTTTTAGCATTCCACATGTAGAGTGTCAGGTGAAGTTCCATTATAGAAACGTTGTAACTAATATAGAGTTTTAATTGTAATCTATAAGCACCCGTCTCAATGCAATAAAAATCCATAGAGGGTAGAAAAGTTGTGTCCCAATTCCCCTAAACAAAAAACGGAACTGTTTGAATCAAAGTAACAAGGAGAGAAATCCTAAGCAAGTTGTGAACAATAGATCTCAAGTTTCTTTCATCAGTTTTTATTTGTTTTAAAGAAAAAGGAGATATACATATCGTATGAAAACAAAGCTCAAAAAAGACGCAGAATGGAATTGAGTTTCATCTTCTTAAATTTAACAAGTAACACACTAACACATAATCCAGGAGAACATGACTGACCTTGTCTTCCACCAGTAAGCTTGACTTGGACACCCTTGTCAACAAACTTTGCCAGATCTAAAACTGTTTCTTTCCGACCTGACTGAAACACAAGAGAGAACATAAAGTGAATAATAACACAAGGAATTCAAACATATTTAACAAACACCACAACCATTTAAGAAAGAATAAACCAAAATAATGACTTGAGAGCAATGTTTTGAGTGAAGGAATGGAGCGAGGCACTTCAATGGCCTAAAGTAAAGCATGATGTGTAAGCTTCACGAATACACCTTTCTAGTGAGCATTAAATAAATACTAATAATAGGATAAATTTGATAAAAAAAAGAAGAAGATAATTTAATGAAAAAAGATATGCTTTAGTGGGTGTTATTTAACCAAAACATTAGCTAAGTAGTAGGGGCCACCAGACAAATGCACGTGAGGTGCACATCTCTAATTCGAGGTGCTAAAAATGTGTAAAGGCCACGAGGCATCCTCCCAGGTGTGGAAACAATTTGAGTGTATGATCAGAAAGGAAAATAGGAGAGCCGCTGATGAATGATGCCATGGTTTCAATTTGAAGTAGGGTTGAATAAGGATTAAGAATTTTTTATTGGGTTCAATCAAGTGTGAAGGTGTTTTATTTTTGGGTTGCAAGGGTTGGAAATACTGAATCTATTTAGGATAGAAGGAGGGTTAACAAACTAAGCTGACAGATTTACAAGGGATCTGAAATTAGGGCTCAAAGTCACTGCTGACTAAAACAGAAAAAAGCGATAGCGGTAAGTACTTAACAAATCAAAAAAATTTGCAACTTACTTGATAATTTGGAAGCAAAATGAATAGCTGACCAGAGTAGAAAAGCCTCGGGAAATTATATAATAGAATCACACTAAGATCTAGAATTCCAGGTGATTGGAGTCACACCAATTAATCAAAGGTGTATCACCTGTTTGGCACATAGAATGATAGAAGACATAGTGGAAATTTTTTTCAAACATTCTACTCGTAGAATTAAGGAAATTACAATCATTGGGGTATATCATACTCTTGTTCTTAAATAACTCAAATTTTCTAATTGAGAAAATGAAGACTCATACAAGTGGAGTCGCACCAAGACCTGAATCTCTCGGTGACAATTGGAATCGATCCAATCAATCAAAAGAGTCTCACCTTTGTACAACAAAGTGGCAATAGCAGCCAAGAGGAAATTTTCAATCACTCCATTCATAAAAATTGAAGCAATCATATCTTTTTACAGGGGCAGGGCATTCCCTACTCTTGTTAAAAAAACTACTGTTATTTGAACTCTAAATTCAGGTCATTTTTTTTGACCAGTCAATAAAAAAGAACTCTGATTACTAAACCTAATTGACGGACCAAGGAAACCACATGTGTGCTTCGTACCATGGGAGACCTAATAAAATGTAAGAACCCTGCCCTAATCACAAAAGGAACTCAAAAACCCCTCCCCATGACAAAAATCAAAGGCTCCAATCTAAACACAAAATCTATGAAGCATGTCCCTTTGACCTCTGTTTTTTTTTAATAGGTAACAAAATTTATTAATAAAGTGGTCGAGAAGACTAACTAGAAGAGTACAAAGAGGAAATTAAGAACAAGCAATACAACAAACCCAATCCCAACGAGCAACAAAATCCACAAATGAAAACACCCCTGAACTCCACAAGAGCCTTGGACCAAAAGAAGAGATGAGAGAACCGACAAAACCACCTCCGATGCTTCCACACATTTATCTTCAAAGCACCTACTATTCCGCTCTTTCCAAATTACCCAAGAAAGGGCAAACGGAAGGAGTCTCCACAGCACCCTCTTCGCCCCCCAAGGACCTCTTGGAACACAAACTAGAGACATTTGTTTTAATGTCGAGGATAGTATCATTGACAATCTTGTTCTTACCTTTAAAGTTCTATCCATTCTTCCCTTTCTAGATCCTCCCCACAAACTGAGAATGGTAGAAGATTCCATAGGATTTCTACATGTGGTGTTTAAGACATAGAAGGGCCAACTAGTTGAGGCTTACAACCATGGAGAATTCTTTAACCATGCAAACTTGGGAATTTGAATATTATGCGATGAAAACGATGGAATTCAGTACCAAGTAGAGAAAGTAAATAATGCCCTATGTAATTATATCATCTTTTTCTTTTTTTTTTTGAAAAGTATAATATATTGATCAGTGGTAGTCAATGCTTCCAACCCCTATTCATCCTAACAACAAAGGTGTTGATAAGGCTAACATCCAAGATAGTAGTAGGTGGAGTTCTAGAGGGGTTCTCAGTAGGAGCGGGAGGTTTGATTATTATTTATTACTAACCTTTAGTTTTCTGATGATGCCATTTTCTATATCAAAGCTTGTCTAGGACAGGTATGATACCTATGGTATATTGTAGATGCTTTGAGGATGTATATGGCCTACTTAAAATGGAGCCTCTGAGGAGAAATAATTAGTAAATTTGGAAAGGATAGTGAAAAATCTGAGTTGTAAAAACAGGAAGCTCCCAAGTTCCTTGGGCCTTCCTTTGGCATACCATACGGACCAAGGTTAACATGGATTTATTGATTGAGCATCTGTAACGAGACTGGTTTCATAGTTGTTGAGTTGCAACCATAGCACTCCTATAAGGTCCTTCGTTGAAAGAGCCAGTCAGAAAGATCAAAATGTGCTGAGATTTTGTACCTTGATTGGAGTAGAAGCTAAGCAATGTGATTTCGACTTTAGAATTCCGAATTATGGCCCAATGTTATTAGTATTTTTAACCAAGACAAATTTTCCTTTTGTTTCTTCTTGTTCTATTTTTTTTTTTTTTTTTGGTGAACTTTGACAAACTAAATTTATTAATAAGAAGATATAGATTATTCAAAAGGAAAAGCATCCACGAGAACATAGGAGGAGAAAAGAGATGAAAAAAAACACACACACACAATTTAGCCGATTAAACATGACCCCCACCCCCCCCCCCAAAAAAAAAAAAAAAAAAAAAACCCAATCACATGCAATCTCTAACTTCATATCTCATTCTAATCGACTTGCAAATCTTTTTTTTTTTTTTTCCTTTTAAGAAAGTTGACACCTATTTAAAAATCGAAATTCGACTAATCCAAGACAACCCAATAGGTCTACACAATTGCAGTAAAAATATGACCATTTTTCTCATTCTAAATGACTTAATATAAAGCAAATGAAACAATCTCAATAAAAAAAAAAAAATCGGCAATCCAAATAATCCAGACAACTACAACAAAAAATTATTTGGAGAAGCCAATCTAATCGATCTATGCCAAATAAAGACAAAATGGATGTTGTATATGAAGAGAGAGAGAGAGAGTGTGTGAGAGAGAGTTACCATGTTATTTTAGATTCTCTGAGTCTCTTAGGATATTTGAGAAGAGAGGGCCTAGAAGAGAATCGATCACAAAATCAACAATTACTGTTACGGCTTCAGTGGGATCAACACCAACAACAACTGAACAACAATAAACATATCAAATCAACACAGGCATCCCAAGAAACTCATAAAAATTAAAACTTGAAAAAACTTTTTCAGCTACAGAACTCATAAAACCCTAAACCCTTTTCACAGATCAACAGAGCTCTTAAGTGTCTTGAAAATAAAAATCAATCAAAACCAAGCAAAAAAAGTTTCGAGCTTACATTAATGGCGACAGAGAGGAAGAAAAGCACGCACGTATGCCCTACTTCGTTTCTCTTAGCGCGTTTCGCACACAACAAACTACTGAAATTGGAGAGAAAGAAACATGGTTTCGAAACCCAGTATCACGTCTCGGGAGTGAGTCGGGACCCGCTTAGACCTAGTTGACTCGTTCGATTCATCACTTGGACGTTTCAAAGTTCAACTATTCGAAACTTATTTAAATTTGAGTCTGACTAACGTTACTAAGCTAGTAAGGATTTCACCCTCACTAAGGTCCTAGGGTTCAACTTGTGCCAAAAAAAAACATGATCCACATAGTTGTCCAATTTCAAAACATTGGATCAAGTTCAAAACAAATTATATTTTGGTTTTTTTTTTCTTTTTTTTTTTATCTGAGTTTTTTGAAGCAACTTAGAGGGTTGTGATGTGAGATTGCAGAGGTGGTAATTCATTTAAGCAAAATATTTCTCTTTAAATTTTGGGTTGTTATATTTGCACCTATCAATTGACATCTAAGTATCATTAGTGAACACTTTCATATATACACCTCCATTATTAGGTGTACCACTACGTGAAAATTGGAAAATTCTTCAGAAAAATTTGACAGCTCAAGGCCCACAAATTTTAGAAACCGAATTTTGACGGTCTAGGACCATTGAAATTCTTGATGTTCCCAGATTTGACGGCTTAGAACTGTCGAATTTCTCTCATCCTTCATTAATTTGACAGATTCGACCTGTCGAAAAAGAAAATTTGACAATTAAAAATTCGACGCCAATTCGACCTCTTGATCTGTCGAATTTTATGAAATTTGACGGCCCAAGGCCGTCAAATATGGGCTTTTTTTACATTGTATACCCACCTACAAACCCATTCATCGAGGGACAAAGCCAGATTTTGTCTCTGTGAGGATAATTTTTACTTTTTTGATTGATAGGTAGGGTAATTTTTGTCGTTATTATCTATTGCAATAGCATATAAATCTTATAAGTTCTATAAATTCTTGTGGGGTCAAGTATTGCTCCTACTATAGATCTGCATTCATCTTTATCATTTCTTGTCATTCTTCTTCTCCTCCTCTTTTCATCTTCTCCGCCCTCCCTCTCTCTTTATTACTCACTCATTCTTCTTCTTGAGGATTTCACGATACAAGAAGCGCTACTCTTAGAATATGAGCATTCCAATCCATGATTAAAACAATGGATTTTGTCTATGTTGATAGTCTAGTGTCGATTACTCAAATTTTCATTTCTGCATAAAAGAACTAGAGGAAGATGATCATTTTTGATTTATGATAAAGAATATATTGAAGACCTCTCGCACTCCATAAACAACAAGTCTTGGCAAGAAGAAGTTAGTTGAATGCTTGCCAACTTTAAGGAGAAGAGTAGTGTTGCCTATATAAAAAAAGCTAGCCTTTAATGTGTTTATCTATCATTTGTGGATCAAAAGATGTTGATGAAACTTCCAAAACTGCTAAAAGCCAGTGTAGTTTCTTGAAATGTTCATTTGCAGAGATGTGCGAGAGAGATTGATGAATTCAAATATTAAATAGAAGACTCTAGTCAGAATAGAGAGTTCTTCCTCTCTTGGAATATCCACCTAGATCTTCATCACAGAATTCCTATCTCCTAGCGTTGAATTAGACCTCCAGAGAATTATTTCATACTTAACACAGACAACTCTCTACAAGGTATGTTCGGGGGAGAAGGTGCGATCATTAGAGATCACCATGGCCAAGTGTTAGCTAGTATGACTACATGTATAGGACTGGGAAGACTATTCTTCACCATGAACTTAAAGCTATCTTCCAAGGCTTATCTTTGGCTCTTGCCAATGACTTCTTGCACCTAAAAGTGAGATTTGATTATAAGGTTGTTGATGAATGTATTAACAACATCTTGGAAACCCCTTTGGGCTGTACTTAGAGAAGTCAAAAAGATTCATCACATCATGCAACAATTTACGGAAGTAGACATTGATTTACGTTACAGAGAGGGCAACAAGGTTGCGGACTTCCTTTCCACGTTGCTTCATCATGTTTCATTGTCTCCAAATGATTTCCCTTTTAAACTACAAGAAATTGTAAAGAGGGATGTTTTTGGGCACTTCTATGTTAGAATGTAACCCATCGGGGCTTTCTGGATGGGGGTCTGCCTAACCCCCTTTTAATTTCCAAAAAAAAAAAAGTTGTAAAATTCTTGAATTCATGAATTTTGAATATAGAACTAGAATGCTTGATGTAAAAATTTAGAAGTTGATTGAAATTAAGTAAGTATAAGAATGTTAGAAATTGAATTTTAGATTAGAAATGAGCTTGTAAAGAGAAAATGTGTGCTTTGCCGAGACTAGTAGGAATGAGGTCTTCATAGATGGTTTAGATTATAAAAAGGAAAAATTCTTCAGAGTATTGGACACATATGCAATATCATATTGCAATATGCGATGGTATATTTTCCAATGATCATGTTTTCACATATGCAATCATGATATGCGAAAATATGATCTAAAATTGCATAAATTGTTGGATTTAATTTGATACCTTTTCTTTTGCCAATTTCAAACAAATGAATTGATTTTTTTTTCTTCAAAAAGTACCTGTTTAGTTAAATTTACCTTTATATCCTCTTATTTAAAATTTGAAATAAATAATTCCTAAATATAATGTTGATTTTTCATAAGTTTGCAAGAAACATTACCCTTAATTTGAGGTTCACAAGAAGCCTAAAAAGGTAAAATGACAAATATGATGTTAAAGTGGTACTCATTTTGGTAAAAATAAATAAATATAAAAATGGTTATATAACTCTCTTGATAAATGTATTAAAAACATGTCTAGGCCAGTAATTTTTTTTTGGTCTCACAACCCTCTTGGCACATTCCCTCAAACTTGATGAAGACCATGTAAGTTTGACCATATATAACACAAGATCCACTCAAACGTTGACCTAACGTCTTCCATTCCCCCAAAAACTAGCCTCCTCTCACCATGCAAATCCAAACACGTAAAAGTCTTATTGTCCTCACCATCACCACCACTAGCAAACCGTAACCCTAACTGTTTCATTCCAAAACAAACCAAACCATCCTTATAAACCCCTCTCCTCACTCACATTCCTCCTCAGGTCTACATATAACAAGAAGCAAAGAAAAACTTAAATCTTCAATTAATTTTTTCTTAGGCGGCTTTTGGTGATTATTCTCTATTTTTGAGGTTTTCGCCGATTGTATTGTCATGGAGATGAAGAAGATCTCCTGTGCAGCTCTCATTGTTGTTGCCGCCTCCATGAATGCAGCCTTGGCTGCTGATGAGACCTTGGCACCCGCTCCCGCACCATACAGTGGTTCAACCGCGGCCATGCCTGTTATCGGGTCTTTGATCGGGGCCTCTCTCTTGTCCTTCTTTGCCTTTTATTTGCAGTAGCTTCACACACTACAGTAAAATAGGGCTATAGCGACGGTCGTGACCGTCGCTATAGGGACAAAATACCGTAGCAAAAACATGTAGCGACGGCCAGGGAGGCCGTCGGTAGTCGTCGCTAATCACCCCATCGCTATATGTTATACCGACGGTCAACTATTCACGGACGTCGTTAGTGCAGGACTTATAGCGACAGCCGCTGTTGGCCGTCGCTATAGGGTATCGTTTTGAAAAAAAATAGTTTACTCTTTCTTTAGCTACGCTTTTGACTTTTGGCCGTCGTTGTAAAGGTTTTTGAATAAATAAAGAATTTATTTTACACCAACCCCCTCATGTATTGTAGAATATTGGAGATACCCCTAATGTTTTGAAATTGATGACCATGACCCCAATTACCAATATGAAAAGACCCAAATGCCCCTTTACTAGGGTTCATTGCGTTACTATTACCAGATTATGGCACAAGATGAGCTACTAATTTTACTTTTACATTACAAAAATTATAACTAATTAGTTGCCTTTGCTGAGGTCTTGATAGGATATGAAGCATCCGTGGCTATACCACATATTCCCTCTTCATCGGCTATGCCGCGCTGCATTCTTATGTAACCTTTTAGTAAGTTGGTGGCCTTGGCCTGGAGTGTAGCTCGGTAGGTTTCATTTATGAGCATATGGTTTGTTTTTTCCAATCGTTGATGAGAGAACGGAGGGTGTGATTTGGGGTGAGGGTCTTCTGCCACATATGGGTCCTTCATCACGTCCTACACAAAACAAAAGTTACCCAGAGATCAGTTCAATACTTGAGAGAGATTTTATTTCTATCCTCTAATCTTACCCGTGCATTTAACGAGACGCTAAGATTTGAGTGAAGGGCCCACCTGAAAAATCGGACATACGTAAACTCTCGGTACATCGCGGTCGTATTCTTCTTTATCCACCAAATCCGTAGCTTTCTTCCTCATCTCTGCAAGTTCACTCATTAACATCTTCACATTCATCTCCTCCTTTCCCCTCCCACTTACGTGTAGACACCGCATTGCAACCCTTGCAAAATCCTCAGCCAAATCCAATGGCCATTCTCCTGCCACCTCATCCAATAACCCAAAAAGGACCCCACATTCCATCGCCTCCATTACTTGCTCAACCAACCCAACAACCTCTTCTCTTCCAGTAAGAATCTGCAAAAAATGGAATATAGGAATTTTATGTATTTAGAATTTTATGGTCCCCATGCATATAAACCATCACAAGGCATTATTGAAGAAACATAGGGTTGGAGCATTGGTTAAAATGCTACCTATCCTACATGGATGGGGTGTTGCACCACAAAGCTTATTGAGATATCTCCATGGCACTAATACGTCTTGACATAATGGGTAAATCAAGTCAAATAAGAAAGATTTTGGAAGACTACCAGTTACAGTTGAATGGATCTTCCTCTTATGTTTCAGAAATTTGGCCACAGGGGTCAATCCATAGCCAGCCAATTTTGATGGAGTTCTGTTTCAGCTTAATTCTTACCACACACAGTCTTTATACATAAAAACTAATAGCTTTGTCCTTCTACCTACCTTTTATTGCTTTCTGCCATACTAAGATGGAAGCCTCTTACTTATCCACACCCAACCCATTCCCACCACCAGCACCTTTCATATCTAAGAGTAAGCCTCTTACTCTTGGGGGTCCAATGCATGCTGTGTGCCAAAACAAATGAGAATACAAATGAAAGAGTGGGCTAACAGGAAAAGCAAGAAAATGTAAAACTGATAATTGACAGATGTATTTATGCTGCAAAATGCAAGTGGAATTATGAATTATTCTTACCACACACAGCCTTCAGGATTGGACAGCCTGTGACAACCAGAAATAAATACTCACAGATAGTGTGCAAGCCTATATAATTGAGAGATGTACAGTAGTATAGGAATGTATAATAAAAAAAGGCCTTTTTTTAGCATCAGTTCCTACAACTCCTGAAAAATTATATCACAGGACACATGCTATCTAAATGCCTATGCAATCTAAATGCCAAGATATATATAATACATCTTTATATTATATCACAGGACACATGCTATCCAACAACTAGTTCAGCATACAACTATAATGAAGCTGACCTACCACTGTTTGCATGCGGTGCACTTCCTGCTGTGCTGTAGTTAATGCTATCCTCCCATCTGCACCATATACATGTCATATATAATATTGATCAGCTACAACACCTCAATTCTTCATAATTACTTTTTAAAAATATCAAATTGCAAGCTGGTTGATCAGATTGTTTTGAGTAATTAAAACAAAATATCTTACCAATACTGAAGTGTGATGTAATGCAATCCATTGAAAAATAATCTTGCAGGACGGCTGGCGCAAACAACTTATAGAGTTATCTCTCGACGATAAATTAGCCCTTGACGTATTTTGATGTCCGAGGCCAGATATATCGGAAGATTTAACTAGTGATAGTGTTGCACAAGTTAATGGTTCCGTTCCAGACTGAGCAGGAGATGCGATACCATGAACAGAAGGTAATGGAGAAGTAGCATTTGAAGGCTGAAAATTGGACGAATTAGGAACTGTGCTCGAAGATGGAATTATTCCGGATTGTGAGAAACTAGTAGATGAGACAGTAGCCATGGCTTGACTCCCCTGTCCAGCTGAAATCTCTACCGAGGAAACTGAAGAGAGGAGGGAAGGCAAAAATGTATCCCAATTTACATAACGTATGTGGTATAAGCTCCATAGGGCAAAAAGATGATTACTGCATTGCACCACTAAAGCAATTAGAACTGATTCAGTCGCTGCGCATAGTTGCTCCTGGTCCTGTGAATACAGGCAGAACAAATTATGTATCATAGTCATCAGTAATCAAGCTCAAACGTGATTTTAAATCTCACTCTTGTGATCATGATCGTCCGTTGGCAAGACAAAAGACATTTGGACAATTCAGATAATTGAGCCCAATATATTGAGAATACTAAAAGTTTTAGGGAAAAATATCCCCTCCCCCCCCCTCCAAAATTAATAAATAAGAAAATTATTACCATCCAAATGACACTACAAAAGAAAAATCCATTATAAGGCCGACATGAATACCAATACTATGTGAATCATGAATATTAGTGATTCATGCCTTGGACTACATGAACAAGTCGAGTTCAATAAGAAATAGCAATGCACGAATCATGTATTGGTCAATGTAGAAACCAAGACGCCTAGAGCAATAAGGCTCGCTATTGGGCAAAACTTGAAAGGATGAGCTCGACATAATTAGGAAAAAAAAAAAGCAAGAAAATGGATCATTACAATACTAAACAGTACCCTGAAGTTGAGAGACTAACCGGAAATTGGCTCTGAAGTTGCTCAAAATCAAATAGAAACCGTTCATTTGGGGGAGGAAGCTAGTGCAATCCATTGGCTTGAATTAGTGTCTGCAGAGTCAATTACATTACATAAGCTCACTTCAGATGTTGAAATCAACCATTTAATGTACCAAGAAGTACAACACTTTATGTCGAAAATCTATGGAATTTGTTTTACCTTTTAGAAAATCCAAATCAATGGAAGTTCAACATGGAAGTTTCATTACAACATTCCCTTATAAGTTTCATTACTGCCAACACTTTCACACTACAGAAAGGACTCGATCAATATTAATTAACTAATTAAAATACAAGAGTTTTATGGATTCTCAGTCAGAAAGTGCATCAATTGCATGCAAAGGACAGATATAGCACCATCACACAGCTACCAACTAATATAAAATTTACAAAGGTGCAGACATAAACAATTTTGTTCTAACATACAGATTCAGAAAAAGGTTGGAAATAGATTAAGGAACCAATAAGATTTTGAACCAACAGAATAAGGATATGGACATGGAAGAGAAAATTATTGAGGCTCAGGATAACTAGCCCAAAAAAGTTGTGGGCACATCAGAAACATCAAGCAAAGCGCCATGGGACAATTTAATCTATAAGTCTAGAGAACTCAATTTCCATGGACAAGACTATCCTTATTCTGCCCATGATTTTCATTTTTTTCCCTGGTGTAGGAAGGTCCAATGTGAATTTAACAGGTCAGAAATCCGAATAAGCATTGGTAGACAACTCAGCTTTAAAGATGCAGATTTCTTTCCAGAAGATTATATGGTTGCAGGACATGTAATAATCTACAATGAACATATTCAGAATAAGGAAGCAGTGTTCTCCCTATTTATGAGATAAAATAATACCTAATGAAACTTTCTGGATTGGATGTTGAACAAATATAAAGGACGATTAATGGATGGGAGTGTTTAAAATACTTACAAATATAAGCTAAAATATTGAAAAACCAAGAAGTTGAAGCAATAAGAGCCAAAGTCAACTAAGAACAATAGAAAAAACTACCTTTGTTATTCAATCCAACTAGTAGTTCAGTCTCAATCCCTGCTGGCACCACTGCAACATAGAGCATAGAAGCAAATTAACACAAAAATCAAGTAACACAACACTTCGCATCCTTATAAAGCTAGTATTCTTACGACGTTCTGAATTTTCTCAAAAAACAGAAAAGAAGATTTGCTGATCTCATCTTTGCTCCACTGATCTCAACGTTCCTATAGAAATTAAGATTATACAGAAAAATCAACAAAAAATGCAGGAAAACAAAATATGCAGAAAAATCTAGGGTTTAGGGATCAATTGAAGAAAAAAATTAACAAAATATGTATAAAAACATACCTAAATTTTCAAGGTCGAAATCAGATCGGATCTGATTAGTTCAACCCTCACGCGTTTGAGAGATCAAGAGAGCGATCAATAGAGAGGTAGAGAGGTAGAGAGGCAGAGAGAGATCGACAGAGACAGATCTGTCGAGTATGAGATGAGAGAAAGATAGAGGCTTCGTTTTCGATTTGCAGACGAGAGAGTGAGGCTTCGTTTTCGATTTGCGGACGAGAGAGAGAGAGACAGAGAAAACGAAGACAGATTTCGTTTGAGATGAGAGACAGAGAAAACGAAGACAAATTTCGGGTGAGTGAGTGAGTACAGCGAGAGTGAGTAAGTGAGTGAGTTAATAGAGTTAGTGATTTTGCGCGAAATAAACCTTATATAACGACGGTCAAACTTTGACCGTCACAAAAAGTTGTTGTGATAGCTAATTTTTCTTGTAGTGACAAGAAAAGAAAAATAAAAAAAGAAGGAAATAAGTTTCAAGATGAGAATAATAAGAAGAGAATTGGTGGTGGATTGAGATGTACTCTTTAGTTTTGTTCTTCTTGTGTTTCTCTCTTTTTTATGATGCCTTACATTAAACTTGGGTTGACAAGGAGAGTTGGATCTGATGCCTATAAATTTATAATAAAGAATCCTAGAGAAAATATGTATTTATTTATTTGTGGTGATAATCTAACAACCCCATGTGGCACACTCAAGCGACTCTCCTGACATGACAAGTTCGGGAATCTGTATGCCTCAGGATACACATTTTTATGGGGCAGTGCAGTTTTGTATCCCGAGGTGTATAAATCTACGCTTCCCGAACTTGTCACGTCAGGAGAGTCCATTGAATGTGCCACATGGGATGGTCAGATTATCATGACTCTTTATTTATTTATTAGAGCATATATATAAGTCTGTTTTTAATGAGATTAATAACTCGATGCGATGGTCCGAATTAAATCCATCAGACATAAACTTGATCAAGTTAGCTGATTCTTAATATATAAAAAATCAAGGATTTTATTTATTTATTTTGCAATTCAAATTGATATGGCATGTAAAGTTTTGATAAGTAACTAACTTCAAAATGAATATGATCGACACGGGCATGGGCATATATATATACTGAATGGCCCATCTGGTTGATTTTCTTTTTGAATTATGCATTGATCTATGTTCCCATCCTACCTGGATCACAAATAGATTTAGTTACATCTACATGTCATTTGCTCTCGATTCTGTTTGTGAGAGAGAAAGGGAAAATTTTGATTCAAAAAAGAATCACCTCCCACGAAAGCGGATCCTTTGTAGCACACAGTTTCTGTAGCACAGATCCAACGATTGATAGAGCGCCGCATCATTCATACACTTAGATCCCACACTTGAAATATTGGGGTGTTCAGTAGCTGTTCATTTTCAAAGACATGAATCTGGAGGAAAACAATTGTTTTTTATTTATTTATTATTATTTTTAAAATAAATCTAAATCATGATCACAAGATGTTGAGATGTTAATTTTTTTTTTTTTCAATATAGTTATGTCTCAACTATTGGATTAGTGCTATGGCGCTATAGAGGATCCGCTTCCTCCTCCCACTCTTCTATAGATGCCACATAAGCCAAACTTGGGTTATTAGAACATATATTAGTCTATTTTTAATGAGATCAATAACTCGGTGATGACTGGAATTGAATTCATAATCACCCATAAACTTTACTAAATCAGTTGATTTGTGTTTATTATTAGGGGAAATTGTTAGAATTTATATTCTAAATTGGGCCTACATGCATAAATTATATCATGAAGACATATACACCGTTGGATGGGGGAATGAGTAATGCTTGTTGGACACATTTAATTGGTGATCAATTAATACATGATCAATGTCAATAGTGCATCATGCATATGTACGTTTGATCATGTTGTACATGTAGTGGGTTAATTTGGGTTCATTAATTGTGTAGAAACTCCCTTCTCTCTCGGACCATGGAAAACGTGTTTATTCACTTTAAGCATATAAGCCGTAGTCCATTAAGGCTCACCTTCTTTATGATGGGTTTAAAGATGGAGCATGGGAGGGCTTATAAATAGGGTTGTGCTTCCCATCCTACCTCAATGAAGTAAACACATCCCCATCAAGGTGTTATGAAGGAAAGAGGCTAGGACAAAAGACCATAGCCATCTCTAGTAGTGATCAGAACCGTTGGAAGTCGGGAATCATGAAAACATGTATGCTAAATTATACTATTCTTTTATCAATCGTGCATGAGATCCTAAATGATCATAAGATGTAAATCTTACAGAGATGCCAACCCTTAGACAACTTTAACTTTGATTTTTCTAAATATTAATACCATTCACTTTCTTAACCAAAAGGAGGAGGGGGGTTGCAAACATTGGAGATGTCAATAGGACTTAGCAGTCTTCAATTAAAATTACTAAAAAAACTAGGGATTTTTTGTTAGTATGCAATGGAATTGGGATCTTATACATCCAGGGTAGAGTATTGGAACCCTCCTCCCACTCCTCAATAGATGCCACGTTAGTCAAATTAAAGTCTAAAATATCTTTAATTTTCCTTGAATTGTGCTTACTTGCGTGGCATGTACTGAATTAGAGTGGATCCTCTATAGTACATATTTCTTATAGTTCCCTATAGTGCACTTGAAATAGTGAAGAAGCCATGTTGAAAAGTACAAGCAAACACATCAACCATATAATGGTCATGATTTAGATTAGATTTGAAAAAAAGTAAACTAAAAAATATATATTTTTAAGTCTGATTAGAGGCATTGAAAGTGAATAGTCAGTACAACTCCCAAATTTCAAGTGTGGGATTTTGATGTCTCTTGCCAGTGGCCCTCTCTCTCAACTGTTAAACCACACTACAGAGAATTATATGAAAAATGTACTTCAGAGGATCTGTAGTTTTGTGAAAACATTGAAATAACAAAAATAACACAATCGTACAAACACAATGATTTACATGGTTCAACAGTGTGCTTACGTCCACGGAAGAACAAAAACAATCATTATTTTCTCATAAGTTTTACAGTCCTAGAAATCTGTAGGCACCCAAATTTGAATGGGCCCTACTAAAAAACGATGTATTTTATCTGAATGGGTCTAAAGGCCCAAAATTCTCAAAATAATGATTTTATTTAAAGAAATGCCTAAGGTCCCTTGTTTGGCCCATGAGTTAATAAATATTGTGGGTCATCCCTCACCACTTCACTTTTCAACCCAACTCCAATCCTACCATAATCTAACCCAACCCAACTTTTAAGTCCATTGGATTTAAAACCTAATCCAAAACCATTATCGTAAGCCCAAGTCTCAATCTAAATCAAACGATTACCATCAATCACCACAATAACTCAAGATCACCATAAGTGGACACATGTCACCACATCCTCCACCTTCCCAAAAAAATTTACAATCGCTTCCTTACACCCCATTCTTCTAGTCAAAATTCACATCCTTTACCTTCCCAAAAAAATCTACAACCACTCTCTTACACTCACATTCTTCTAATCAAAATCCACTCCATTCAACTCACCTAACATTTAATCTACAACCACTCCTCTACACCATTATTCTTCTAACCAAATCTCATTCAATTCAGCTCATCTAATACTCAACTCAAATGGGTTGAAAGATCCAATTCATTTGGATCATAAGTAAGTCATTTACACCCCTTTTTACTATCCTCAATTTGCACATACCCCCTCTCAAAAACCTCACACCATTATATCATTTTCATCTTTTCATCCCATTTTAACCTTAAAATTTACCCTCAAAATCCTATAAAATTCCCCATTTTCAACACAATACCCCCCAAGTTTTGAATATATCTTTCACGTTTTACTCTAAAAAATCTCTCTCAAGTTCCACTCTCCACTCTCAATCCCATCTCTCACAATTTCTACTCTACAAACATATCAAGACTAAATCAAATAAGACACATCTCTTAAGGAAAAGAAGAAGTCAAGTTAAGAACAAGGTAAGCTAAGGATTAAAAGAAAAGAAATAATCCCCTATCTTTCTTTCTCTTTTATTTTATTTTTTTTTAACCTTAAGATAGAATGAAAACCCTCATCTACCTCTGGTAGATCGGGCTCTGGCTTGGTTGAAAGAGTAGAAGTTGAAAATCTTTTCAAAACAAAACATTTCTAAAATCCCTACACTAATAGACACACCACAAAAATTTGAAACTAAGGCCTTACTTGTTTGCATCATAAACCTGTAAACACAAAATTTTGTGATTACAGAGTTTTGTGTTTACTGGATATTAAGTAATTTTACAATTAGAGTGCTTGGTTGTATCCAATGTAGAATTTTGTGCTTGTTTGGTTATTTTGAAAAAAAAAATGCAATTTATGTTTTCCTTGTAAAGTCCTATTTTTCTTATAAAATCTAATTTAAATTTAAAGAAATTAACATTTGGCTCCATCATTTTTGAACAAATTGAAAAACTACAAACCAATATTCATTTTTATAAGGGATTAACATTTGAAAGATGATTATCCATTTGAACCAACATTTGAAAGATTATCCAATTTGAACCAACTAAAAAGCTAAATTAATAAATAAAATAAATCTCAAACTTACCATTGTCATTAGTAGAAACCAAATACAAACACACTTTTAACATGAGCAAATGAGCCTATATTTAACATAATCCATATTAGTGGATTGATATGCAATGTGTCACCTAACTAAGTTTTTTTAATTTTTTTTTGGCTAAGTAAGCACGGGATTATTGGTTAATGGGGATTTGAACCTTAGGTCATGGGATCAACTCTCCTTAAGCCTTACCACTTAGCTAAGTGACACCTTCATTGTCAACTAACTAAGCTATTCATATAGGGTTAAGGGTGATTGGATATGCTCCCAGATCACACCTTTGAATCTCTATATGCCCCTCCACTTAAAAAATGACTATATTTAACTACTAATACGTGCTAGGGTGGTTGGTATGTGCAGTCTACCAAAGCAAAATAAAAATATAGGGTGAATTATTTTCATGAGTTGAAAGGAGATATTTACGATATCAACCACTTTTCATTTTAATTATCAAAACGTGAACAATCATGTTAGGGAAGGATAAAGAAAGAAAGAGAGAGAGTTGAGTTTGGATTGTTCTTAGATCGTGTGGAAAAGAGGAAGATAAAAATGTAAAGTTTTGTGGAGGTTTTTGCTCCACAAAGTTTTACGATGTTTTTGGATGATTTTTTTGTCAAATATCACGGTTGTTTACGGTGGGGCCCACAAAAATGTTTACATCCGAGCAATCGCATTTAACAAATCATTGTACAAAATTTTGTTTGCGACTTTTTGCGAGGCAAACAAGCAGGGCCTAAAGTCTTGGGCCTTTTCCCTATGGAAATAAGCCATCGACTAAAAAAATCTACATTTTTCAAACTAGTTTAAAAGTATGGGCTATAGAAGGGCCCCTTCCTCAATAAAAAAAGTCATTATTGGTTTAAATTGAAATCAAAGTCCCTCACACTCTAAGGCACAAATCGATTTTCCAACTTTTTTTTATCTTTATTTTCAAGTTGATCGAATTCGAGGTTACTACCAATGGTGGAGGGGAGTAGGGTGTCTAACACCTTCCCTACTCCTTAATGTGAACTCTCTTACTTAGATCTAGAGCGGACTAGTGGACTTTATCCGTACGAAAGTTACTAACAAAAAAAAAAAATGATTTTTCGAAAAGTACTTTCCGAGTGACCATTCACACCCTTTTAAAAAAAAAATAATAGTGACGACTCCAAACTCAAGTAGTAAATATTTTCAGACTTGAAAATTATAAATATTTGACTCAAATTATAATCTCAACGTTACAACACATTATAACACTCGTTCAAACAATTTCAGTAGTTGTTTACTGAGATCCTAAACACAAAAATAGAAAAGAGCTTCTATCACTGCACCAAAGGCTTTAATAAGTGTGGCAATAAAATGTAAAAAAAATTCTAGCAAAAAATAGAGGTCTTCTATTGGCACCCTAACTTTTACTTATTCTCAATAATTCACTTATTTTCTTGAGAAATTTTTGTAAATGTGCACAACTTATGTCAAAATTTCGATTTGTGTACACTGTTCATTTTAATTCCCAAACACATGTTTTCTAGCGAAATTGTCACTTTTACCATCATCGACCTCATTGACAAATTACCAACAAGATCATAGGTAATTTTAAAGTGACTTTTATAATCAACGATCTCGTTGATAAATTACTAGCGAGATAACAAGTAATGTTAAAATCAAATACCATCGATATTTTTAACGATGAGATCTTTGGTATTTTATCAGTGAGATGGCTGGTCATAAAAGTGATGAATTCTCTAGAAAACATATATTGGGATTAAATGAACAAATCGAAATTTTGCCATATTCAGCTCACGAAATGGTAATTTATCATTTTTTATATTTAAACAGGGGTGTAATAAGTAAAAATTGGAGTGTCATTAGTATTTCTCTTTTAATTGGCTTGTAATAAGTAAAACTTGGGGGGTGCCAATAGCAGCTCTCCAAACAAAGCCATAGCTTCGAATTGAGATTTTAGATCGCTTTACCCTTTCTCTGTCTCTCTGCAAGCAATCAATCATGTCTTCTTCAAAGGCTTTAGCTGCAGCTTCAGGAATGCTTCGAAGCCGGTTCAAATCCTCGATTCGAACCAGAGGAGGCGGAGGAGACGGTCCAAGCCGGTGGTCGAGCCCTGGCCATCAAGACCGGCCTAACGGATACTTCTTAGCCCGAACCCCAACCCCACCAGGCCAACCAAGGAAATGGGAAGATTGGGAGCTCCCTTGCTACGTCACAGCTTTCCTCACTGTAGTCATCCTTGGTGTTGGTCTCAACGCCAAACCAGATTTCACCCTAGAAACTTGGGCCCACAAAAAAGCCCTAGAACGCCTCGAGAACCAACAGATCGCTCTCACGGCCACTGATGAATCTGATTGATTGGTACCCATTTCATGTTTTTGTTTTTCTTTGATGGGTTTTGATCCATTTGGGGAATTAATGAATTATGAATCTGTGTTGATAAGATGTTCTGTTCTGTTCTGTTTTGTTATGTCTTTTAGTTCATCAAATAAGATGTTAACTCTTGAAAGGTGGTGACTTTGGAACTTAAAATCAGTGTTTTTAACTTACTGTTTATGGAGATGTTAGTTAGATACTTGGATGGGAGGATAATTCAGAGAAGCTTGCAATTTTTTTTTTTCAACAAATTGTTTTAGTCAAATTATGTTCTTTCGCTTTATGTGTTGTGGGGAAATTTCGAATTCGAAAATAGGGAAATAAGGTTATATGGGCTCGACCCATTTATTGTTTATGTTTCTTCTTTGATGGGTTTTGATCATTTTGGACTTTGGATTTGATCTCATTTAGGGAATTAGGAATCTATTCTGTTCTGTTCTGTTTTTTGGTTCATCAAATAAAATATGAACTCTTGAAATTTGGTGAACTTTGGAACTTCAAATTTGTTTTTTTTAGTTACTGTTTATGGAGATGTTAGTTAGATACTTGGATGTGAGGATAATTTAGAGAAGCTTGCAATATATATATATATTTTTTTTGACAAATTGTTTTAGTCAAATTATGTTCTTCAGCTTTATGTGTTGTGGGAAAATTTTGAATTCGAAAATAGGGAAATAAGTTGAACTTTATGCCATTAGTAAAATAGTGATAATTGCGGCGAAAAGAATAAAGAAATGCTATGGTTTCTTACTAATTTGGGTTCAGAACCTGTCTTCACTCGTCACCAACCTGTCTTCACTCGTCACCCCTTCTCCTTTGAGTTGATATTGTTAAAAACTGCTTACTGTGTGTCGACACCTATCATTTTACCCTCACAAAAAAGATGTAGAAATGCAATGGTTTTTCGATATGGTGCTTCCCCTATATAATGTGTATCTATTTGCACTATCTGTACCAGTAAGTTTGTTCGTGAATGATATGTTTGGGCTCACACCACAATTACAGAATTTGCCAAGGGACGAAAAAAGAGAACGAAAAAGAGAGAGCAAGAAATGTACAAACTTAATTAATCAAAACACATGGATAGTGTTAAAATAATATATGAATGCAATTAATTAATTCAATTTAAATAATATTAAGAAAATAAATAATTAACCGATGTAAAAGAAAGATCTCACTGATTTGCCAAACAATGTTGTAATCTTCAGATATCGAGATAAGAATAAATATACCTTGTACAGAAACTGAGAAGCAATCCACGCAACAATTAGTAGCTCTGTCCCGAGGCACGCACGATACATGTTTTCCTAAAGGAATTATCACCTTGCTCTAGGGTGCCGTCAGGTACCTGCCATATCCCTCCTAGGATTCAAACGGGTTAGAATTTTTCACCAGCATAGAGAAATAGATTTTCGGGAGCTCTTAGTATATAGTAGAATAAAAAAAAAATTAATTAGAAGAAAACGTAGAAATAGAAGAAGAGGCTGGTCGGAATAGGTTTTTTGTTCGTAGCTATGTGTTAAAACGGAAGAGGAACTGTGAATAAATATAGGAGATTTCATACTCAATGGCTCTCCAACAAGGTCGTCAAACTCGCTTAAGACTCTCTCAACGTGGGACACATTGATCACCATATTAAATAACTTAACAACTCAACGATCCAGTCAAAGGGTAAAATTGAAAAAAAGAATATTTCAATCAAACCCTAAAAAAATATAATAATCCCCACATGAATGAAATATGAAGTAAAATACATTTGGAGTACATTCGAAAGCATGAATGGGCAACGGATTCCTATGGACTTGAATCTTTGCTTAGTGTAAATCCATCGGGTTTACTGGTTGTCCAGTGAACTGTGCAGCTTTATAATGTAAATTGAAACAATGAACAACAGACGTACAACTCTCCTTAGTCATCATAAAGTTCTTCGGTTGTGTTTATTTCGGCCATTACCATTCCCAGGTTTTCTTAAGTGCTTTAGAGAATTGGCCAACAATTCTCTTCGAAAGCGGTCCACTTCCACACTCATATTGGTGCTTCTATCAAGAATGTTTTGTATCACAACACTCTACTAGACATCAAGCTTAAGAAAACATTAAGAGTAACAAACTCATCCTCTCATCTATACATGTGTCGTACTACGTCATAGGGATGGGATAATGTAGTACCTCTACTAATCACTCTAACAACTTGTTTTTCCCATAGAGCCTAGTTCTGGGGATCTTTAGTCACTTAGGTTGGGTTTCCATTATTGTGATTTGAATTTCAATAGGCTTTTGCCCTATTCCCCTTTGATGTTTTATAGACTAGCTCTTTAGCCAATCCATTGGTTAAAGGATTTACCAAATTATCTTTTGACTTCACCAAGCCAATGGCAATGATCCAGTCTCTAAACAACCGTCTCACAATGTTATGGCTATGACGAATGTGTCAAGACTTCCCACTATAATAGTTATTTTGAGCTCTTGGTATAACACGTTTGACTATCACAATGAATTGATATCGTTTAATTGGCTTTGGCCACAATGGTATATCCATTAAGAAATGTTTTATTAATGTGGAATGCAAATCAAGTCAACGGTCAAGAGTTCCGATGAAAATTTTGTAATTATTTAGGTTTTCACTTAATTAAGTTTAGATTTATTATTTTAGTGTTCGGGATTATTTTAGATTAGTTATTTTTTAGTTTTAAATTGTTTTAGGGGTTTTATTTTTATGTTTTTTTTGACTTATTTCTATGTTTTATTGGCCCATGGTCTTAGTATAATATTTATGAGTAGTTTGGTAACTTTAAAATGTCTTTTATATAAGTTTATGAGGTTTGAAAAATTAGGAGAGAGAAACTTACGAAAATTAGGTTGTTTATTTGGTATTTTAGTTTGATTATGATTCTTGGATTATTTTCTTTATATATAGATTGTATTTTGGTTTTTTTTTTTAAACGAAGAATTTGATGAATAAAGAATGAATTTTTTTCATGGGGTGAAGTGAGTTCTCCACCGTTCTTGGTGTGATTCCAAGAAACCTTTGGTGTGATTCCAAGGCTTTATCCTTCTATCCCTTATTTTTTTTTTCTTCTAATCTTTATTTTTCTTTATTTTTTATTTTCATTTAACTTTCTTGAATTCTTGAATTCTTGATTTTTGATTCTTGAAACTTACTAACCTCAACTCTTAATCATTTCCCTTTCCTTTAACCCTTATTCAAACCCAACCAAAATATCGAAATTTACAAAATTTTGCATTTTATATCTCAATAGCCAATTGGGATTTTGGAAACACTTTTCCTCTTGTCACACAAATCCTAAATCAAATTCCCTAACCTCCCAAATTTCCTATTCTTCCTTTACCGTCCTACATCACTTAGCCATTCTGCTTCTTCTCTAGCTTTATCTAAAGTTAGAAACTCTGATTCCATAGTGAATTGGGCTATGTAGGTTTGCTTGGTGGATTTCCAAGACACTGCACTTCCTCTAAGAGTAAATACATATCCGTTGGTGGACTTTGACTCATTAGAATCTGAAATTGAATTTGCGTCATTGTACCCCTCTAGTACAACTGGAAATCTCCCAAAGCTAATTCCAAAATTTAAGGTATATTTTAAATACCTCAACACTCTAATTAGAGCATTCCAATGCTCTTAACCAGGATTGTTGGTATATCTACCCAGTCTAAATACTGCATATGCAATGTCTGGTCTGGTGCAATTCATATATAAATGAGGTTGCCAATAACTTTGGATTACATTAATTGAGGCACACTAGCTCCACCGAGCTTTCTTAAATTACTACTGTGATCATAAGGAGATTTAGCTGGATCACAATCAAATTGATTAAACTTCTTAAGCACTTTCTCAATGTAGTGAGACCGGGACAAAGTTATTCTTTCCGGGTTCCTTATTTTTTTTTATTCCTAGGATGACATCCGCCCAAATCTTCATTTCAAAGTTGTGTTAAAAGCGTTTTTTGCACTATTTATCACTTCTATATTTGTCCCAAATATTAGCATGTCGTCAACATACAAACTTATAATGAACTCCTGACTCATTATTAAACTTGCTGAGATTGATTTTTTGGTTTTTGCCACTAGAGAACTTAAAAAAAATTCAACTGTAACTGTTCAAATGGTGGTCTGCAATGCCTTAGTAATATGTCACGCAGTCAATTCAAATAATTGTGCATGGCTTAGACCCATAGCTCAGTTGGTTGACAAATTGTAATGCATCTTTCATCATTGTGACCATGGCTTCAAATATATCTAACTATAAAAACAATGTGTCAAACAATTGTAAAAAATATGATTACTCCTACCTTTGAATACTTTGCAACATATGGTAATATTTTGATTTCCCTTAGACAACTGGAGGAACAATATTCATTCAATGGGCAACAATTTTTGGGGATAAAGCTTTTATGATGAAGATGAAACCTTTTCAAGTCCCTAACTCTGTCTAGAGTAGTCAATTTATATCCTTTAACCCTCTATAAAAGGTTTTGTAGCGGGAGTCATCAATTTTTTGGCAATCCCCTTGTTCAATTCATCAGGTGCATTGTAAATTGGAGCTTAAGCTTCTTAGGTATATGTTTAAGCATTTTGGGTCTTATTTCCATAAATTTGTGACTTGACTTAGGTTTTGCACCAAGAAATGGGTTGTCATTTTATGCATCAAGTCTCACTACATACTTAGGTTAGGAGTTCCAAGGATCTCTTAATACATCTCCTTTGTTATTTTTGAGAAATACACTACTACTCCGACTCAGCCTACTATGTGCGGTTCCCTGTTACAGTTCTTTTGCTCTTTGTTGTTGGGTGTTGAGTTTCATAGGACTAAAGGATCAATGTTTATCCCTACTTTTATAGGACTTAAGCTATTGGTTCTAATAGGATGAGAGGCTTCAAACTGCTTGTTGTCTCTTCCCTATCATGAATTTTCAAGCTTTTTAAAGATTTGTTGATCATTTTATTCCATCATTCTGATTAGACTTTGGGAAGTTAGGACTCAGGAGTGCTGCTCTGGTGTGGATTATTCCTTCCATTCCAAACTTGAGGACAAATGATGAATCTTTTGAATACTTTGTGGAATCGTTCGATATGCCTTGAGATTACTTGTCGTTTTCTGATTGCTTTACAAAGGAAACAAGTGTTTGACATGATCTTTTTTCAGTTAATCAAGTACTTGAAGCTAAAGGTTTGTAAAACTAGTGGAAGTTCTTCCTCAGATGTGGGACCCCATCAAGAGGCCTTAGTTAGATTGTAGATCAAGGAGTAGGTCAAAAGTTGTGGTATGCAAGGTGGAGGTGGAGAAGGCTTTTGATCATGTAAAATGCCATTTTCTTGACTACATCATGCGGGGAATGAGTTTCCGTGGTAATTGGTGGGCAATGGTACTTCTTTCTCCTTCCTATTTACCTTTGTAGGTGCTCAGTAAACTACTAAGTAAAACAAAATGTTTGGGAGAATGGGGAGTTCTAAAGTCAGCAACAAAGGACCGTTGATGTCTCATTTCCAATATACAAATGACATGATTGTTTTCGTAAATGCTTTCATTGACCTGATTTTTTCTGTCAAGGTGTGTTTATAGATCTTTTTGAGAGAATTTCTTGGCTCAAAATCGATTTGTGGGAGGATGATGGTGTTTGCTCTAAGTGTATTTTTTCTAAGCCAAACCTGGTTCATTTATCTAACGGACCTTTAAATTAAGCATAGGTTATTTAGTCCTTGCTACCCTTTAAATTAAACCTCAATCTCAACGACCTTGGTATGCTCCTTAGGGTCATGAGAATCAAGTCTCCCCACTCATGATTTTACTCGATACGCTTGTGGTGGCAGGGCATGGCTGCAGGGATTCGCCCCACTTCCAAAGGGGGTGGGGACACCATGTCACATAAAAAATGGTGTCAGTTTGGTTGTCACTCTTAAGATTAAAGCTTTTCTCTTCTGTTGGTCCTTGTTAATGATTGCAATGACTTATTTTTGTACTTAATATTATTATTATTATTTTAATGATTTTATTATTTAGGTTGGTGTCTATCCTATGTCTTTCCTAGTTTTTTTATAGCCTTTTAAGGGATATGTTGTCCGTTTCAAAGTGCCAACTTAACTAGTATTGTTCCCATGACCTAGGTTCACATTGATAACCACTAACCCTTTATCTATAAAAAAATCTTGTCCAACATAGGTTGTATTTTTTTTGGGATTTGTCCCCCTTTAACATAATATTTACTTGCGAAAGAACAAAAAAGGGAAAAGGTTTCGGTCTATCCTACTGGACTATACAACAAGCCAAGCGCTGGCCTAAACCCATGAGACTAACCCGGTTCACAACACCTCTTACCCATAAACACTATTTGAAGACTCTTAGTCGTATGATAGGTGTTGGGTAGTGACATTATAAAGCTCAAATTTGTTGGCAATTCATTTGGTATTAAGGCTTCGTTGGGACTGAAGGAGTAATGAGGAAAGGAACAAAAACCATCATCATTTTATTGAGAAGAGGAGGAGAAGGTTAGCTAGATGTTAGGGATTCTAATGAGGTAAAAGCTAGAGATATTCTTTAATGGTTTGAAGTATTCAATGATTCCTTCTTCGGCCATCAGTGTTGGAAAGTCATCATGTTAATGCTATTCCATGTGTCAATGATGTGTTCAACGGTATGTGAGGAGTCTTTCACGGAAATGGTGAAAGGATCTCATCATCACCTAGGCAATCTTGTCGAATCATGTAAATTGTGCATTTTTTTTATCGGCATTTATTTTATTTTTTTGTTGTTTCTCGCACCCGATTCTTTTACATGGAGCATATCTAGTGATGGCTTAGGGGATGGTGCATTCTTTAGGCACTTGATTATATTTTATATTATTAGTGAAATTTGTTCATGAATGAGGAAATTCACTCTTGGAAACTCTCTGCAATACAAGAAACAATCCATGATGCAAAATTTTGTTGCTTTGTGATTTCTTTTGATATATATTTGAGTCAAATAGGCTTCCAATTTTGTTTTTTGGGCGAAGAAAATCTCTTTACCTTGGAGATCATTCACAGAAAAATCAACCCATTTCGACATATCTTGCCTTTTAGCATAAACTTTGATTAGTTCCTCAAATCTTCAAATAGTTTGTATTAATTCCTCTTTTAGGAGTATATCCAAGCACTCAAAATCTCTTTTGGAAGACTTGTTTGGTTATTCCAAATCTCTCATGCGATTTCGTTTATAACCTATTTGGTATCAGTGTCGACCATAAAGGATGGTTCCTTGTGTGTTCAACTTTCATGAATTTCATATTGCTATGGTGATTGGTGACTTTCTTACCATTTTCATTAAAGCTTTTGCAATATTTCTTCCATCTTCGTTGTTAGTCCAAACTTTTGTTTTATGTGCAAAGGGAGTGGGGAATCGGTTTCTCATTATGATTCATTGCCCTCTAGTGCTCAAAATTTAGGTCTATTTAATTGCTCTTAGGTGTTTCCAATGTCGGTCTTGTTAAGTTTACCAGAGTGGAACCATAATGTATTCTTGGGTAAGAAAAGGCTTTTGTGGTCTATAACTCCTTTTGTATGTGTGCTTGGTGGTTTTGGTGAGAAAGAAATCGAAGAGTGTTTAATGAGACTGATTCGAAGTTTCAAGATTTAATTTTTAATTACACCCCACCTTACCCTTATGCTTTTTAGGATGGGTAAATGTATCTAAAACTGCATGAGGAGAACAAGGACCATCCTTTGTATTTTCCTATGGATCATGTGCCCTTGACCTTAACTTTGCACGAGAGAGTAAAATAGAAAATGACCAAAATGCCATCACGTTCAACATAACCCATTGTTTTCAACCTACTTATGACCTATGGAAATGTAGGCATGGGAATTTTAAGAAGGCTGTTGCAAATTTTATAAATCAAAATAAAATCACTAAAGGTCATAAGTGGGTCTACATCTCCAAATTCAGAGTCCTCAAAATTGGAGTTAAGCCGAATTAACTTTTAGACCAACTAATCAAAGTTCATTAAGTCATGGTATAATTGGAAGAGTTAATTTGCCCTATGTCTATAAATATCAAAGCCTCCCTCCCTCCTTTGAGAAGATCTTCAAATCATTTTTTCTCACAGGATAGAAACTCTTCCTTTAGAGAAAAAGAAACTTTTAAGTCCTCTTCCAGAGACGAAGCAAGGTTCTTCAAAAGAGACTTTGCCTCCGATTCAAGAGAATATCAAGTCCATAAACCCTTTTTCGGAAATCAAGAAATCTTTCCCAATCGATCAAATGTCAAGTTTGGAGAGAGAAAATCTTGACAAAAACCTCACAAAAGATTAAGCATTGTGATCAACCACTTATAAATCTAACACCACTTTCTCAACAGATCAAGCGAGAAATTCGGAGAAAAGAAAATCTACACAAAGTCTCTAGAGAAGATCAAGCAATCATCTACAAATTAAGAAATCATATTCTCAATCGATCAAGCGCGAAGCCTGAAGAAAAGAAAAATACATGTCACTATCTCTTTGTATTTGACTGTTAATTAGATGAGAACACTCTGTTGATAACGTGTTATAAAAAATTAATAAAAAATATTTCCAATCATGTTTCACACGTCTCGAGGTAGGTCATGAAATTTTTTGTCTACAAATGTTTGGCACGTCTGGTGGGACTATTTCAACCTCTCATTTTTCAATTAACGACAAAAGAATCAAGAACAACATTGATGGCGTCTCGCAACACCAACATTATCACAACTGTTATTGCGGAGAAATGTAAGAAAATTACTTCTTCCCACTTTGAATCTAGTCAAATGGTCAATCGTGATCATCTTGTAATGCAAACCATGACAAAAACTGGTGGCTTCTAATTGGTTCGGCCTTTCCATCATTATTCTAAGAAGCATGCAGCAAAAATGACACCTACAACAAAAACGACGTGAGTAGCATTGTGGAAGATGACTCATTGGACTCTAGATACGAGTAAAAGTCAAGCAATGGATCGTCTGAATTTCTGTCCATCACTTCCCCATCTCAGTTTTACACGTCCATCTAAGCGGTGATGACAACATGAGCAATGACAATTGATGAACAACTAGCTCAGATGTCAGACACCATCACTAGGTTGATGAATACGACCAAGGAAAAGAACTTTCAAATTGTCACCCCAGTTAAACGTTTGGAGCATAAGGACAAGATGATTGATTCAAGCGTCGAACCCTTACACCCTCTCAGATTCACTCCCAAAACATACATGCATGCCTCTGCGTGAAGAGGAACAACCAGGAGATCATTCTAGCCTACGACATGCCATGCAAGACTTATTGATATGTTCCTTGACTTTTGGGGTGGTAGTATCTTAAAAGTTCAATTCAAAAAAAAAAAAATCTTTCTTTCTTAATGCTCTCACCCTATAAAACATCAAACACAAATTGTTGATATCAATAATTTAAATTCGTTGATCTCTATGATCATAAAAAATTTATCTCAACAATTGGATCAAATGTTGATTTCAATGGTTTGAATTGTCAACCTCCTTGATCTCAACCATTTGAAGTGGGGTGAGAGGAGATCAATAAAGAAAAACTTTATTAACTAACCATCAAGTTACCGTAAAAAAGTTAAAGGGTATCTAAAAAGAAATTCCTTCATAAGGGTTTATTAAGTAATTTTTCTTTTGTTAAAAACACTTTAACTTCATAAGATCAAACAACTTTTGATAAGAGTCATGATAATCTAACTACCCCACTTGGCATACTCAATCGACTCTCTTGATGTGTCTAGTTTGGGAATATGGATCTACATGCCTCAGGATCCACATTTTTATGGGGAGGGCAATTTTGTAGCCTAAGACGTATAGATCCATGATCATCAAATTTCTCACATTCAGAGAGTTGATTGAGAGATCCACGGTTCCCGAACTTGTCATGTCAGGAGAGTCGATTGAGTGTGACACTTGGGATAGTAAGATTATCACGATTCTTTTGATCAATAGTTCCATCAAGGTGTGGGGTCAGAGAATCTGAGTTCATCAGTCCAAGAGATTGTGCCACGTGGAAATTATAATAGTACTTGAAGCTCACGTTTGCACGACTTCAGGTTTTCCCAACAAATTCTGTGCTGGTTTGTTTCGTGCAGGCAACTGCCCTAGTGGTGGACATGTCATCACCAGTTGGTTCCCGCTAAGGAAACGAGGAGGTCACGTATGATGCTGCCACGTGTCATTCAGACATGTAAGAAGATCTTTTCCGTACAACCAGCACAAATCTCGTGCGCTCTCTCTCTCTCTCTCTCTGACGAAACAAAATCAAATCTTCACTTTATCTCGTCATGAGATCTGCCCAAATCACTCTACCACGTGCAACTTCGAACTGAAATTACAGTCTCTCACGTGAGTACGATATTGGTTTAGTACTGATCGGCTAAATTTTGTACTTTTTATTTCTGTAAAAAAAAAAAAAAAAAATTACCGAGCAGGCCTATCTGTCGTAATTTTATTACAAAAACAGGAAAATACCGAAGTAACATTGAAATAGACATTGTGGGGGACATTTCTGACATGGTTGTGTGTTAGAATTATATATGCTTCTCACTCGTAACTCAATGAAAAGTATCTATGATTTTGACACGCATCCACTTTAGAAATATCCCCCACGATGCCAATTTCAATGTTACTCCAACACGACTCATAAAAAAATAATACTAAATTGGATTAGATATTCAAAATGTCACTCCCCTAAGAGTCGTGTTGGAGTGACCTTAAGTTGGAGCCTCATACTTTACTTCTTCATGTTAAAGTGGATAGGAACCGTAGATGTTTCTCACTCGTATATCGATGAAAAGCATTTGTGGTTCTTATCCACTTTCATTCAAGAAAGTGCGATATCAAATTCCAGTCTAAGGTCACTTCAGTATTATTCTTCCCCTAATATTCATCAAAACATGGGGAAATATGTTTAAATCATTTGTCTTTCTAAGAAAAACACTTTCCTTACTAAGTTAGTACGAAAAGTTTCCTAACCGCATCACTTGTGGCATTCAAGAACATGATCAGATGCCACAAGGACATAGAAGATAAAATTCTAATAACTTTGAAAAAATGAGTTACTTTTCACCTCTTTTAACAATTTAATCAATCTTTTTTTTTTTAATCTATGTTTTTCAATAAAATCTAAAAGATTGTGGTGTGGAATTGCCAATGTGGTAATCCAAGTGGACCCAACAACCCTTACTAAGAGTTGAAATCTTATCGAGATGACTAAAACAATACATCTCGGTCTCGGACGAGTTTTGAAACTATGATTAAGCTTTACTCATTTTATGTTACATATCCTTATATGGGATCCACAATTGTATTTTGACAAAGTCGTACCCAACTATCATAAAAACATAACATAAGCCAAAAGGAGGTCTAGAATAACAAAACTTACATAAAATTTGTATTTTGCTAAAGCATTAGAATCAAATGTAGGAATAGCTCCACTAAGATGATTGAACATGTTCAACAAATAACAATTCTAATCAGAAGAAATAATCAAGTTGAAGATCCTAAAAATAGAATGAGAAATTAAATTAAAAAGAAAAAAAGAAAAAAAAGAAAAAAGAAAATATGAACCTATTCTCAATTATAAATTACTTGATTTTG